>NC_134889.1:25915375-25925375 GCF_041734735.1 Babylonia areolata | reverse complement strand
ATTTATTTAGATTTTAATCCCCTTGTTTTTGTAACCTTGGTTATTAAGTGGAGAGAGATCAGTGTAGCGTTTGATTTAACTGCATTTCCTGCTGTTTGTGTGTGTTTTTTTTTAATTATAAAAATGGATTGTTTGATTCTGTTGACCAATGGGTAATACAGTAACACCAATCATTGGGACAAGAAGAGATCTTTCCCCACTTATTTATAGTTAGATTTCTACACCGAGTGTGTTGGTATCAAAGTCCACCATGACCCTGAAAACAAAGGGGGAGTGTTGACAGACCCAGTGGCACACACACACACACACACACACACGGCTGTAGTGTTAGGGTTCTGCTGGGCGCTGTCTGTAGGCTGTAGGCTGTACAATGGGGGTTGATCAGAACGGCCACTCTGTTCTCTCTTTGTGTGCCTCTTGTTGTTGTTGTTGTGTTTGTTGTTGTTGTTCTTCTTCTCCTCCTCCTCCTCCTCCTCGTCTCCCACCGAGGTCCCGTGTGCAGTATGCACTTAGCGCACGTAAAAGAACCCACGGCAACAAAAGAGTTGTTCCTGGCAACATTCTGTAGAAAAATCTAGCTCGATAGGAAAAAATAAATAAAACTGCACGCAGGAAAAAATACACACACAAAAAAAATGGGTGGCGCGTTAGTGTAGCGACACGCTCTCCCTGGAGAGAGCAGCCCGAATTTCACACTGAGAAATCTGTTGTGATAAAAAGAAATACAAATACAAATACCCTTTGGTGTGGACTCGCCCGTGGCTTTGGAAATCTGCATAGACAACTGTCCGGGCTCTTCGGGCATTTCATTTCATGTATTTGACTGTGCTTTCGTATCTGTGAAACTGCATGTTTGGTGCATATCTGTTATGCATGTGTGGGTGTATGTGTGAATGTGTGTCTTCATGTTTTACATATATTTGCTTATTTATCATCATTGTTGTCTTATTTATTTTTTATTTTATTTTATTTTATTGTTACTTATTTATTTTTTATTATTATTATTATTTTTTTAATAATTATTTTATTATTATTATTATTATTATTATTATTATTATTATTACTACTGCCATTTTCTATATTATAATTATTATTTATTTATTTATGTAAGCTTATCTAGTATTTATTCCCCCCCCCCTTTTTTTTTTCTCAAGGCCTGACTAAGCGCGTTGGGTTACGCTGCTGGTCAGGCATCTGCTTGGCAGATGTGGTGTAGCGTATATGGTTTTGTCCGAACGCAGTGACGCCTCCTTGAGCTACTGAAACTGAAACTGGGCATTTCTGCTGCTGCTGCTGCCTTCTCGTGGGCTTCAGCGATGCTGTTGCGGCGGTCCTTTTCAAAGCTGTCTTGCGCTTGCTTTGTCAGAGTGCGCCAGCCGATCCTGTTCTGTGCACGTTCCACTAACTGCTACCCACATACCCACCCCCTTAATACGTCTACCATCCCCTCAAGCGGAAAAAACCGTCGTTGAATTTAAGAAAAGCAAAACAAAAAACAAAACAAACAAACAACAAAAAAAAACCCTCACTTCCGTGCATTACCATGTTGGTGGCCTCTCTCTGCAGTTCCACCAACACAGGGCAAAGAAAGGATTGTCCATTTTGTGGTGACACTCCCCACAGAAACTGAAATGCGTTTTCTTTTGATTTGTACTAAGTCTTGTCATCTTCGTTCTCAGGTTTTTCTTCACCGATACCCAAACGCTTTCAAGATCCATGTTGTTATCTTGTGAGAGATTGAGTGTCAGTGTGTGCATGTTTATATTTAAAGCTTTTTCACTACGAGCAGAAAAAAAAGCGCCATAGAATCGTTTCCGTTGCCCACGTAGTCAAGTGGTCGTCCTTGTAGTCATTTATTGTCCATGTAGTGATTTTTGTTGTCTGTGAACTGAAAGGCACAATATAGATATATCTGTAAAGCGCTGAGAGCTTGGTCTCTCTGGCTGAGGATATATGATAGTCAGTCGTGTCCGACTATGACCATCAGAACAGCAGAGGAGGCAACTGCTGTTCCGATTATTTGGGCTTGAATTTGATGAAAGTGGAGAGTGTCTTGCCCAAGTTACATCCCCCCTCTCTCGGCCAAGAGGGTTTTAGGACAGTCGGCGTTGGGATGGTTCCCAAAGGCCAACCAGCCCACAAGGCTGCAGCACTAAGAGCCAGTGCAATTTTGCCTCCTAGTTTGAGAGTCATAATCTTTCACAAAAGACTAAGCTGTAAATGATTTCCCATTGACTGGAGAAACCATTGATAATACAGCTCTCACTTTGCTGTTGGCCCGAATGTAAAACTTCTGTCAATGTGTGATATAAGCCGAGTGTTCGGCCGTAGGCTGAGGATAGTTAACAATAATAATAATAATGGATACTTATATAGCACACTATCCAGAAATCTGCTCTAGGTGCTTTACAAAAACGCTTTGTTAACATAAAACATTACATCTATGTTACATACACACACCAAAATATGACCACACACACACACACACACACACACACACACACACGCACGCACGCATAGTTGCTGTATAAAGTACCCATGTCATCAACCCCCCCCCCGACTTACCATGGCGGCCTGGTGTGTGTGTGTGTGTGTGTGTGTGTGTGTGTGTGTGTGTGTGTTTTGTGTGTGTGTGTGTGTGTGTGTGTGTTTTGTGTGTGTGTGTGTGTGTGTGTGTGTGTGTGTGTGTGTTCGTACAGACTGGACGACGCCAAGAAGTGGCGTTCCCAGGACCGGGAGACCATCAACAAGCTGAACCAGCAGATCTCGGACCTGGAGGCTGAGATCCGCATGCTGAGGAGGACCAACGACTCCCTGGACACGGAGCGACAGAGGGACAAGCAGGCCATCAACCGCCTCAACGAGGAGCTGGAGAAACTCAGGCTGGTGGGTTTTGTTGTGTGTGGCTGTGGGGGCGGGAGTGTGAGTGTGTGTGGAGGGGGGGTGGGGGGTGGGGGGGGAGGGGGAGCAGGGAGGGGGAAGGGGGTGGGGGTGGAAGCAGGACATCAACCGCCTCAACCAGGAGCTGGAGAAACTCAGGCTGGTGGGTTTTGTGTGTTGTTGGGGGTGTGGGGTGTGGTGGGAGCGGATTTGTGTGTGTGCGTGTGGAGGTGGTGGGGGGGGGGGGGGGGGGGGAGGGGTCGGGAGGGGGGAGATGAAGGGGTGGGGATGTTGTGTGTGTTGGGTGTGTGTGTGTGTGTGTGTGTGTGTGTGTGTGTGTGGTTATGTGTATGTGTGTGTGTGTGTGTCTGTGTGTGGGTGATTTTGGGAAGGGTGTGAGATGTGTTTGTGGAAGGGTGCAAAAGGGGTGTTGGAGTGTGTTGTGTGTGTGTGTGTGTGTGTGTGTGTGTGTGTGTGTGTGAGGGTGGAAAGGGGTTGGTGTTTGTGTGGGTGTTGGTTTGTGTTGTGTGTATGTGTGTGGGAAGGTGTGAGTTCGGGAGGAGGTGTGAGGGGTTTGGCAGGGTGTGAGGTCTGGGTGTTTGTGTGTGTGTGTGTGTGTGTGTGTGGGTGGGTGGGTGCATTGTGTATATATGTCACTAACACACACACACACACACACACACACACACACACACACACACACACACTCCACCTGGGTTTCCGAAGTTTCAAACTACACATTCCCAACAAACTCCCCTCCCCAACTTCACCCCTACTATCTCTTGCATGAAGTTGTCATGGCCGATACGCCCTGTTGGTTTTTGGTGAAAAAGAAAAAGAAAAAGAAACCCATGCCATAAAAACTTAAAACATGTGATCGTAAAGAGAGGAAACATTTTCACTGCGCTTCTAAATGGCGAAAACGAGAAAGCCACTGAACGTGATCTTTATGGAACTGACCCAGCATAAAGTCGTCTTTTATGTGGGCAGTTGGGAGTGGTCAGTATTTCCATGGACGCATGGGAGAGGGGGGTGAGGGGGTAGGAGTTGAGGGGGGGGGGGGGGGAGGATGTCAGTGGATTTTCCCCCGTGGAAAGCCTGGGTGATTGACCAGTTGGCGACTCTTGACAGTCGGCTCGGGTTTGGTTTTGTGTGCGTGTCATGGTCTGCTGATTCTCGACTTCGTCAAGTCTCCACACTCAGCTCTTTCAAGTCTGGCCTTAAAACCCACCTCTTCCCAAAGTAGCCTCCCTTCCCTGCCTCTTCCTTGTCTTTTTAGTTTTTTTCAGTTTTAGAGTTATGCTTGCGTGAGAATGACTGGTGCGAAAGCGCTTTGATTTGTTTATGCACAAGATTTAGCGCTATATAAGTACCATTATTATTATTATTATTATGATCGTGTATGTGTGTGTGTGTGTGTGTTTGGGGGGAGTGAAGGTGGGGTGTCTGTGTGTGTGTGTGTGTGTGGGGGGGGGGTGCGTGTCTGTGTGTACCGGGGATGGATGGGAGGAGGTTGGGGGGGGGGGGGCTTGTATTTGTGTGTGTGCACGCGCTCTTCAGTGTCACGGGTCTGACTGTTTGCGTGTGTGTGTGTGTGTGTGTGTGTGTGTGTGTGTGTGTGCGCGAGAAAGACACAAGCTGATAGATGACCCTGGTCGAGGTTACCGAACACTCAGGCCCAACAACAACAATGATCCATTTTTCTTCCCACCCTCCTTCCTCCCCACCCCTCCCCAAGTTTCCCCCCCTTCCACCCCCCTCTCTCGCCCTTCCTCTGTTTCACCCTCCTTGCTGGTCATCCGCGGTTACTTCGTGCGGCCGTCGGTCAGTCGTTCTGACGCGTGTATAACAGTGCTGATCATTATCGTTGTGATTCAGTGTCCGTTGTGGACGGCCTGTTGTGTGAGAAGGAGCTTAGGATTGTCGGACTGTGGGGTCAGTGTGTCTGGTCTGAAGCAGAAATATTTATGGTTCGGGTTTACTGTTATATAATTATAATCTGTATACAGAGCAGAGGGTTGCAGTAATAGGCTTCGTTGCTGGAATGAAGTGTGATTCTTTGCCAGTCCCCCCCCTTCTCAATTCCTTCTGTGTGTGTGTGTGTGTGTGTGTGTGTGTGTGTGTGTGTGTTTGTGTCTGTGTGTCTTTGTGTAATGGAGAGAGAGAGAGAGAGAGAGAGAGAGAATCAGGTGGAGATAGACATACTTAATTGTCGGTTTTGTCGTCCATTTTCCTCTGAATTTGTTTTTTTAATGATAGTCGTGTCCGACTATGACCACCAGAACAGCAGAGGAAGCAACTGCTGTCCCGACTGCTGGGCTAGAATTTGATCATAGTGGAGAGTGTCTTGCCCAAGTTACATCCCCACTCTCTTGGCTTGGCCGAGGGGGATTTTAGAACAGTTGGCGTTGGGATGGTTCCCAGAGGCCAGCTAACCCCCAAGGCTGCAGCACTTAGAGCCAATGCGATCTTGCCTCCTAGTTAGAGAATCTCAGCCCTTCACAGAAGACTAGGCAGTAAATGAATTCCCATCGCAGTGGAGAAACTATTGATCATACAGCTCTCATTTCGCTGTTGGCCCATCTGTAAGCTTGTGTGTCAGTGTGTGACACAAGCTGAGCGTTGGACCTTTTCCCCTCTGAATGCGAACACAATGAACACGAGGAATCCGAATCCATTTCCGCAATGTTCCCTTCCTTTCCTTGGCGATGCAGGGAACAGAGAATGCAGTGAAATAACAGTTGTTTCCCCCCCCCCCCGTTCTAAACAACACCAGTACTGAGGTCAGGGAAGGAAAGAATAGGATGGGTGGGAAGAGGGACAGTCTCCCCACACGATTATCAGTGCCACTGGGACAGCTTTTCGTTTTGTCTCTCAACGACCTGAACCACATTCACCTCTTCTTCTTCTTCGTTCGTAGGCTGCAACTCCCACGTTCACTCGTATGCACACGAGTGGGCTTTTACGTGTATGACCGTTTTTACCCCGCCATGTAGGCAGCCATACCCCGTTTTCGGGGGTGTGCATGCTGGGTATGTTCTTGTTTCCATAACCCACCGAACGCTGACATGGATTACGAGATCTTTAACGTGCGTATTTGATCTTCTGCTTGCATATACACACGAAGGGGGTTCAGGCACTAGCAGGTCTGCACATATGTTGACCTGGGAGATCGTAAAAATCTCCACCCTTTACCCACCAGGCGCCGTCACCGTGATTCGAACCCGGGACCCTCAGATTGACAGTCCAACGCTTTAACCACTGGGCTATTGCGCCCGTCACCACATTCACCAACCCGTGAGAGTTCTGTGGCACAGGCACAGGCATCTGCTGCGTACGTCTGACTTGCTTTTTTTTTTCCCCTTCTTTTTTCGTTTTGATGTTAAGCACAGGTATCGGTTTCGTTTACGTCTGACTCACGGGCCTTTCATGATTCACATGGGTGTAATTAAAAAAAATTATGGCGTGGCTTTGTTGTTGTCGGTTTTATTTTCTATCGTATTTCATTTCATTGACTCACTTGTGTAAACAAAGTGAGTCTATGTTTTAACCCGGTGTTCGGTTGTCTGTGTTGTGTGTGTGTGTGTGTGTGTGTGTGTGTGTGTGTGTGTGTGTGTGTGTCTGTGGTAAACTTTAACATTGACATTTTCTCTGCAAATACTTTGTCAGTTGACACCAAATTAGGCCTAAAAATAGGAAAAATTCAGTTCTTTCCAGTCATCATCTTGTTTAAAACAAGATTGCACCTCTGGGATGGGCACAAAAAAATAAATAATGAAGCCTAATTATATGCAAACTGCATTTACTGTTATATTTATATTTTTTGTTTTCTCTAAACTTGGCACTTTGATCTCGTATTCTGACCCAACAACAAGAGCAGTCATTATTATCATTTTTTGTTCAAACAGGAACTTCTTTTGCTAAGCATGGAATTTTGATTTATTTTGCAAACGTTTTGGTGCAGATAGTAAAAAAGGGAAATTACTCTGTAATTAATGCTAGGGGACTTAAATTGCTTTAAACTGATCTTTCTCATCTTAAACATTACATTTTGAAATTATACTCAATACAAAAAAAGCTTGTGTGTTTTACTCTCAGTCACAAGTGAGTCTTGAAGGCCTTGCCTCTCTTGTTTTCTATCGTATTTCATTTCATTGTTGTTTTTATCTGGTGTATTTGAATGCGTTTGTTCGTATGGCCTGGGCGATTTAACGAATTTTTTTATCTTTTTTTTTTCGTGGAAAAAATATTGCCTTTCATTCAGCTTGACAGATAAGTAAAGGGATATTTTTGCAGAGTTCTTTGGTTAGTTGATTGGTTTGAATTTGTTTTATGTTTGTATTTTCCTGTCTTGTACTTCTGTACAGCTGCCAACAGGTGGTTGGTCATCGAAAAGCAATAGGACATCTGACTGTCAGCATTAGTTCATAGCCCTATTTCTATATTCCTTTAATGTACTTTAGAATTGTGTTCATGGTTTAGGGTTAATTTTTTTTTTATCATTATTGAATTGTTAAATGTAATTGCATGTTAGTTGTGCATTTTTGGGTAGTTTTCTACCTTTTCTCTTTTCCTCTTCCCTCTCCCCTCCCCGGCATCACATATCTAACTCCGTATTTTGTAATCTGTCCACAGTGGCGACCACCTTTCGTGAACACAATTGCATCAGTTTCTTCTTCTTCTTCTTCTTCTTTTTTACCCATTAAAGATTCAATAAAAAAAAAGGACATCTGACTGTCATTTCTAAACTTCAAGAAATACGACTCTTGATGAGGCGAATCAGTTGGCTATCGGAGATATTTCCTGGCAAGGGTCATTCTTTCTTTCTTTCTTTCTTTTCCAACAAATTAACCCTTAAGAACTGGTGGTTAGAGTAAGAGTAAAATTGGTTGTTTTTAGAATTGTGAGAGAACAGGCATTGTAGGCCTTTCCCTATCGGAAAAAGATATATCACCTTAAATTTCAGCAACGGGCGTTGGTCTTCTTCTTCTCCCTTAACTCACTCAGTACGGCCAGTCCTCTCTTCTCCTCTACACAGACCCCTCGGATGTCCAGTGGGTGTCTGAATGACCCAACCTTTAGCTTCCGTCGTCAGAACTGTGGTATTCTTTGTCAACATTCACCTCTTCAGTATAAGAGCCTTCCGCTTGCAATATTTTGATGATGGTAATTGAGGTGAAACGCTGTTAGCGTTGTCTCTTTCGCCGTTCGTATGGAGAGAGTTAATTCTGTGAAGAATCATTTGGTCACCGCTCAGAATAACTGTTTGATACGTTCCTCCATGTCTGTCATTTCTGTGACCAAAGTCTGGATCTCTGCAAATTGTTTAACTATCTCCATACGAACGGCGAAAGAGACGACGTTAACGGCGTTTCACCCCAATTATCATCATCAAAATATTGCAAGCGGAAGGCTATTATACTGAAGAGGTGAATGTTGACAAAGAATACCACAATTCTGACGACGGAAGCTAAAGGTTGGGTCATTCAGACACCCTCTGGACATCCGAGGGGTCTGTGTAGAGGAGAAGAGAGGACTGGCCGTACTGAGTGAGTTAATCAGTCATAACTGGTCTGCAGAAGAACGTCAGTCAGACCTCAGGTATGCACGTGTGACTGCAAGATTTGTTTTGCAAGTTTGCATTACTACATTACGCTGAGGAAAAAAAAGGGGAAAGTAAAAATATTGATCGAAACATTTGACGGGCGCAATAGCCGAGTGGTTAAAGCGTTGGACTTTCAATCTGAGGGTCCCGGGTTCGAAGCTCGGTGACAGTGCCTGGTGGGTAAAGGGTGGAGAGTTTTCCCATCTCCCAGGGCAACACATGTGCAGACCTGCTAGTGCCTGACCCCCTTCATGTATATACGCAAGCAGATCAAATACGCACGTAAAAGATCCTGTAATCCACGTCAGCGTTCGGTGGGTTATGGAAACAAGAACATACCCAGCATGCACCCCCCCCCCCCGAAAGCGGAGTATGGCTGCCTACATGGCGGGGTAAAAACGGTCATACACTTAAAAGCCCACTCGTGTACACACTTTTGAAGGTGGGAGTTGCAGCCCACGAGCGCAGCCGAAGAAGATGGAAACGTGTGGCATGCGTTCTAAAACGAAACAGTCATGTTTTTTTTAAGGTCTGTACCTGAGGAAGGAGGAAGGAGGAATTTTTTGTTTAATGTCCCGTCACACATATCGGTGATTGAAGACATTCTGTTAAAGTATTCATGAATACATCTGAGTATTATCGGTTAGAAAGGGTTGAGATGTGGATGAATGGAGGGTTGGGGGGAAACTGGGCAAATGAGGGTAAAAATGTGGGTGAAATTTGGAAGAAAAACAAAACAAACAAAAAAACCCCCTCTAAATACAGTTACAGGAAATTACTTAAAGGACTTCGTAAAAGAGAAGTCGTTAAACTGACAAGCGAAACAACCGATGATGAATGCAAAAAGTCAAAAACGTCAAAAACCTGAGTTGACTGCGTTGTTCACGGCTGGCTTGCTCCATTTGCATGATTGAGCCAGGGTTCCCCTGGGATGTCAGCCAGAGCACATGACGCTTTATGTGGCGGGGTCTCCGGACTGACAGGGATGGGTAGCAGGGTCATAATGGGGTGTGTGTACGTGGGAAGAGGGGCGGCGGGTGGTGGGTGGTGGTGGATGGACTGGTGGAAAAAGCAGGTGACTCAGCTCTACTCGGCTACCCGTAAATTGGGGGGGTGGGGTGGGGTGGGGCGGGGGGGGGGGGGGGGGGGGATGTCCCATGTTGGTCGTGCCGTCTGTTTTTTTTTTTTTTTTTTTTTCCTGATGATAGGTTGGCTGATTGTTTGTAGAGCTCTTGATGATAGTTTGTGACTTTATAGTCTGGGTTCTAAGTTATTTGATAGCTTGGTCGGGATTTTTATACACACACACACACACACACACACACACACACACACACACACACACATATATATATATATATATAGAGAGGCTTTTGGCAAATAAGGTGAAAGATCTAGATCATTGTTTATTCACTTTTTTCTTTCTTTCTTTACTTATTTGTTTGCTCAGTGTTTGTTTATGTGTGTCAAAGTCGGGAATGGGAAGAGCAACTGATTAAACAGTTGAGGACTGAA
>NC_134889.1:25905375-25910375 GCF_041734735.1 Babylonia areolata | reverse complement strand
ACAAACAAACCCAACAACAGCAGCAGCAGCAGCAGCAACAACAACAGCAACAGCAGCAGCAACAACAGCAACACAATAGCTCTTCCACATCATTATTACACAACACCACCACATCATTATTACACAACACCACCACATCATTATTACACAACACCACCACCACATCATTATTACACAACACCACCACATCATTATTACACAACACCACCACTGCAGTCCACGCGCGGGTGTGAGTGCAATGACTGGTGACGTGCCTCACGTGCCTGACGTGCTTCACGTGCCGTGCCCTGTGCTGCAGGTGCAAGAGTTCCGCACCGGGGCCACCAAGCAGAACATGGAGGTGACCCACGCCCGCGAGGAGACCAAGAAGGTGCAGAAGATGCACAACGACTGCAAGATCCGGATGGCCGACCTGGAGGCCAGGGTGAGTTCCCACAGTGTTCTGGTTGTGTCTGCTATCCTGGCTTCTCCTTCTGGTTTTTGGGGGGAGTCGGGATGGGTTGGGTTTGGGGTGGGGTGGGGTCGGGTGGTGAGTGTGTGTGTGTGTGTGTGTGTGTGTGTGCTTTTGTCCATCAGTCTGTCTATCTGTCTATCTATCTATCTGCCTGTCTGTTTATCTATCTGTTTGTCTGTCTGTCTGTCTTCTATCTGTTCATGTATGTTTGTTTGTCCGTTTGTATATTCGCCTGTCTGCCTATCTATCTATCAATATATATATATATATATATATATATATATTCACCTATCTATCTATCTGTCTGTCTGTCTATCTATCTGTCTGTCTGTCTGTCTGTCTGTCCATCAGTCTGTCTATCTGTCTATCTATCTGCCGGTCTGCCTGTCTGTTTATCTACCTGTTTGTCTGTCTTCTATCTGTTCATCTATCTATGTTTGTCTGTCCGCTTGTATATTCGTCTGCCTGTCTATCTATCTATATTCGCCTATCTATCTATCTATTTATCTATCTGACTGTCTGTCTGTCTGTCTCTCAGTCTGTCTGTTTCTGTCCGCCTGTCTATATTTGTCCTGTATGTCCGTTTTTGTGACTATTACCTATTTCTTTACCTGTTAAATTTATCCCGGTTTTGTTCTAGGGTGTCTGAATTTTTTTCCATTTATTTTTCATTTCGTCACTTTTATTTACTGATCGTTTAAATATACCTTTCCTTCTCTATTTTAAGAACGTTTTAAGATCAGTTTGTCCTCTTACCTTGGATTATTGAATCCCTTACATCTCCAAGCGTGTCATGAAAGATTCTAAGAAATTGAACCCGTTTACCCCCCCCCCTCCTCTATCTGGTGTGGAGAATACAGCAACAATATGTGTCACGTTGAATAATAATTTGAATCAAGCAATGTCAAATGAAGCAAGCACAAAAAAAACCCACGATGGTGAAATATTTGTGGAGGATAAAGCAACTATATGTGTCACGTTGAATAACAATTTGAATCAAGCAATGTCAAACGAAACAAGCAGAAAAACAACCCCACCATCATGAAATATTTGTGGAGGATACAGCAACTATACGTGTCACGTTGAATAACAATTTAAATCTAGCAATGTCAATTGAAACAAGCACACAAAAAACATCCACCATGTGAAATATTTGTGGAGGATACAGCAACAATATGTGTCACGTTGAATAACAATTTGAATCCAGCAATGTCATTTGAAACAAGCACACTCCCCACCCCCCACGATGGTGAAATATTTGTGGAGGATAAAGCAACTATATGTGTCACGTTGAATAACAATTTAAATCCAGCAATGTCAATTGAAACAAGCACAACCCCTCCCCCCACCCTCACCCCCCACCATGGTGAAATATTTGTGAAGGATACAGCAACAATATATGTCACGTTGAATAACAATTTGAATCCAGCAATGTCAATTGAAACAAGCACACTCCCCCCCCCCACCCCCCACCATGGTGAAATATTTGTGGAGGATACAGCAACTATATGTACCACTTTCAATAACAATTTCAGTCTGGCATCAAGTGAAACAAACACAAAAAACACGCTGTAAAATATTTGTAAACCATTTGTGGAGGATACATCAACCATATACATGTATCACTTTTAATAACAATTTTAGTCTGGCAGTGTCTAATGAAACAAGCACAAAAACACCATAGATAAAACAACAGCAACAAAGCAAACAATTAAACAAGTTTTGTTCGTCACGAGACGGGCGCAATAGCCGAGTGGTTAAAGCGTTGGACTGTCAATCTGAGGTTCCCGGGTTCGAATCACGGTGACGGCGCCTGGTGGGTAAAGGGTGGAGATTTTTACGATCTCCCAGGTCAACATATATGCAGACCTGCTAGTGCCTGAACCCCCTTCGTGTGTATATGCAAGCAGAAGATCAAATACGCACGTTAAAAGATCCTGTAATCCATGTCAGCGTTCGGTGGGTTATGGAAACAAGAACATACCCAACATGCACATCCCCGAAAAACGGAGTATGGCTGCCTACATGGCGGGGTAAAAATGGTCATACACGTAAAAGCCCACTCGTGTGCATACGAGTGAACGCAGAAGAAGAAGAAGAAGAAGAAGTAGTTCGTCATGAGATCTTCCAGATCTCTCCTGGGTGAGTCATGACTACAGACCCGCAGTCACCACGTTCTTCACACACGTGTCAAGGATCATTCATCACGGTAGCTCATCTGTCCTGTCTTTCCCTTGAAACTTGGAAGCCAGCAGCGAGAGGACTGTGCCGTGTTTTCGTGCTAGCTGAACGTGCCATTTAAGAATTTATAAAGATAGATTGATACCAGCGTTTCCTCGTTCTGAAAATAGCGTATCTTAAAATACATGTAATTTTATGTAAGACTCGTTTTATTATTTTTGTTGTTATTATTTTTTATCGTGATTAATCAAGCCGCTATGTTTTATCCCTTCCTGGTGTGTGTGTGTTATTCAGCGTAATACATATGTACTTTTTGACCTTTTTTGTCCATTTTTTTTAACTTTTTTTGTTCAACCCCTGTCATATTTTTGAGTGCGTTGGACTCGACTGTTGGCTGAGAGAATGTGTGTTGTGTGAGTGACGAACCTCTGTGGATACACAATGAATTTCTGGTCGGATGAATAAAGGTGTGTTGTGTTGTATTGTATTAAATTGCATTGCATTGCATTGCATCTTATCGTATCGTATGTTATAGCATCGTATCATACCGTACTGTATCGTGTTGTATCTTTTTTTCTTTTTTTCTTCTTCTTCTTCTCAAGGCCTGACTAAGCGCTTTGGGTTACGCTGCTGGTCAGGCATCTGCTTGGCAGATGTGGTGTAGCATATATGGATCTGTCCGAACGCAGTGACGCCTCCTTGAGCTACTGAAACCGTGAAACCGTGTCGTATCTTAACGTATAGTATCGTATAGTACCGTATCGTCTTTAATCTTATAGTATTATATAGTATCGTATTGTATCTTAACGTATCGTATCTTGATGTATCGTATCATATCACATCTTCTAGTATCGTCTCTTATCGTATCAAATCGTATCGTATCTTAACGTATCGTATCGTATCGTATCGTATCGTATCGTATCGTATCGTATCGTATCGTATCGCATCGCATCATATCATATCCCTGTGTGTGTGAGCAGAACGCCCAGCTGGAGAAGCAGTACCAGGACCTGCTGAGGGAGATGGAGCAGAAGGAGCAGGACCACACCCTGGAGATCAACCAGCTCAAGGACGAGATGAACAAGCTGCGCGCCGAGATGGAGTCCATGCTCGTGGAGCTGCAGGTCCGTCAGTACTCGCGCACGAGTTATGCACGTGCACGTGCACGCGCGCGTGCATACATGCATACATACATACATACACACGCACAGACACACAGGGTGGAGCAGTCCTATTGTTTGTATGTGTAAATGTGTGTGTGTGTGTGTGTGTGTGTGTGTGTGTGTGTGTGTGTTCGCGCTTGGGAATGACAGTGAAGTTCCATAAATTTACTCTTGACATTGTGAAATTCTTTTTAAAGTGTGGTGACGACGATTATGCAGAGAAGAGACGGCAGCATCGATGAACAACAAGAACAACTAAAAAAAACAACAACAACAAAAACCCACAACTACGCACTTCGATAGCCGCTGGTATATTCAGATGATTTTACAGTAACAGAGGAAGACTTTTCAACAGATCCGTTTGGAACAGGTTCTTATTATTTTTGAAGGCATGTGTATGTTGTTTGTGTTGGAGGAGGGAGGGGAACGCTTACAAAGGTGACAGTAACAAAATAGGCAGGTGACGTGTGTTCTGTTGAGCATTCATTCATGGATGAGGCAGTGTCAGTGATGATGACCATTGTCTTCTCTTGCAGACCTTGATGGACGCCAAACTGTCCCTGGAGCTGGAGATTGCTGCCTACCGCAAACTGCTGGAGACAGAGGAGAGCAGGTCAGCTCGTCTTTGACCTTTTGCTTCGTACTCAAGCCCCCCCCCCCCACACCTCACCCCCACCCCAGCCCCTCTCTCACCAACCCCCATACCCCACCCCTAACTCACTCTCTCTCTCTCTCACGTCCAATGCCTCCCAACCCCAGCACTAGCTCTGTCTCCTCCAATGCCCAAAATTCCTCCACACTCACACTCACCCTCTCTCTCTCTGTGTTGATGTCTGTCTGTCTCTGTCTCTCTGTCTCTCTCTCTTTCTATCCCTCTCCCTCCTGCTGTCTCTGTCTCTCTCTCTGTCCCTCTCTGTGTTGATGTCTGTCTGTCTGTCTGTGTCTCTCTCTCTATCTCTATCCCTCTCCCTCCTGCTGTCTCTGTCTCTCTCTCTCTGTTGATGTCTTTAGCATGAGGGAAGGAAATGGGAGGGAGGAGGGTGTGGGTGTAGTTGTGAACGGGACAGACTGCAGGCTTCAAACACAGTGACCTTTCGCTGGAAGAGTGCACAGGGTGTTTCCTCGGTACGTCGAGGGCTTTTCTCTCCCCCCCCCCCCCATCCCCTCATGTACGTTTATTTGGATCATGTGGAGATAGCTAG
>NC_134889.1:25887875-25902875 GCF_041734735.1 Babylonia areolata | reverse complement strand
TTTTTTGTTTGTTTGTTTACCATCTCTGAGAGCCAAGTTGAAACATTAATTTGGAGTTGAAACATTTTCTGACTAATAATATTATATTTGTTGATTCATTTTTGTGGATAGAGTCGTACATTTATTTCTTTATCTTTTCAATGGATAACTTTGCTTCTTCTTCTTTTTTTTTTTTTTTTTTTGCGTTTGAGACGCTGACCTGTACTTTCATTTTTGCAGACCATTGACGAGTATTAACCAGGTTCTGAAAGAGAGCGGGGAGCAGTGACCGCCCTTACTGTACTCCCCCTTTATTTCCACAGAGCGGGACTGACCCCAAGGCGTCAGCGTCATCCTGACGTCACTCCACAGGAAGTCGTCACCACACAGGAAGTAGCTCAGCCTACTTCCGCCGCCGCTGTCGCTGTCGCTGCCGCCGCCCCTGACCCTTCTGTCTCCAGCACAGAAACACTCTCTGAGAATGTTCCGGAATGTAGTGGTGGTGGTGGTAGTGCTGATGAGCCCAAAGAGCCCCCCGCTAAGGCAGACAGAGGGGGTGAGGAGGGGGAGGGGGAACCGGGTGGTGTCGGTCAGATAGACCCCGGCCAGGTCAGGAACTTTGTGGACGGCATCCTGGTGTCTGCCACAGAGGGCATCAGGGACCAGAGCCCTGGGGAAGCGGGAGGGGAAGGGGGAGGGTCAGCTGTGGAGGTGGAATTAGGGGAGGGGGAGGGGGGAGTTCTGGCCCCGGATGATAAAAAGGAGAAAACGAAAAGAGAAGAAAAACTCGATTCCGATGGAAAAGAAATAACGAAAGACGGCAAGGAAGAAACGCCGACACCCGTTAATGAAGAAGTGGTGAAAGGCGAAAGAGATGCAGGTCTGGTATCGGTTTCTGAAGGTAACGTAGAAGGAAAGAGAGAGACCCCCACAACCCCACAGGTAACTAAACTTAAGGACCAAGAAGAAGGAGGAGAAAAACAGAACGAAACCCCCCCACAGAGAGTAGACAGCGAAACGCAAGAAGAAGGAAAGGATAGGAGAACTACAGTCAGCTCCGTGGATGACAAGGCAGGAGACAGGGGAGGGACGGGAGGGGAGGACACGGTTAGACCCCTGTCTGAAGAACAAGGGGACAAGGGGCAGCAGACACAGGCTGAAAACAAAGCGACCACCTCCACCACAGGTGAGCAGAGCACCTCACAGACAGCATCCACCAAGCCAAAAGACGTCCAGAAAGAAGAGCCGGTGTCAGGCGAAGAACCACCACCCCCAAAAGAAAACCTCAAGGAACCGAAAGATTCATCCAAAAGCCAGGCAGAAAAGCCAACAGAAGTTGTCAATCAAATCACCGAATCAGCAGCAGAGCGACACCTGACCAGCAAGAGCAGTGCAGTGAAGGACGGGAATGTTGACAACCAGCACACAGGGACAAAAGAACCCAGCGAACCAGACAAGGGAGGCACGGATGGGAAAAGATTACACGCCGAAAAAGAGGAACAGGCAACATTCACGGTCTCTGCCACAACGGAAGAGAAAGCTTTGGACACAGCTGTTAAACCGGAACCAGCACCGGCACAAGCAGAAACAAAAGAACCACAGAAATCAGATCACCAAGAAGCGGACATGAAAACAGCGGGTAAGAACAGCATCCACACAGAACAGGAAGAGGGGACGAAGCGAAACATCGATGATGCCGAGAAGGTGAAAGAAGAGGAAAGAAAACCACGTAAAGACGAACCCACATCCAGCGCCGAAGAAGAAGGCGCGGCAAAAGAAAAGATCGCAGACAGCACAGATAAAATCCACGAACAGCTTCACACCTCGGCAGTGGCAAAGAAAGATGTTCAGACAGCGGAACCTCTGACAGAAGACACGGATTCTACCACAGAAAAAAAGAAAGCAGACACGAGAACAGGTGACGGTGCAAACGAAAACGAAGCAGAACCAGCTTCTGGAAAAGTGACAGAATCGGGTAAGAGCACCGAAGAACAGACAGTCGAAACTGACAACAAAATCAACGAAAGCACACAAGCCAAAAAGGACGACACAGGAACAAAAGAAAACAGACATGGCGAAACCAGTCAACCAGCTCCGGTGGAGGAGAAAGACACGTCAATACGTGCCGAAAATGACGCAGACACCGCCGCAGCGACCGTAACCGAAGACGCTGAAAAGAAAGACGACAAAACGAACATGGAATCGAACAAAATACCGGACGGAAAACCACATGCAGCCAGTGAGGACGAGACCAAAGAACCCGCCACATTACCCGGAACAGAAGGTGAAAGAGCAACCGAACCGGAAGGGATCGCACGCACAGAACTAAAGCAGGAAAAAGACAGGGACAGGAGAGTGGCAACACCCGACACGCGGAAATCCGAAGATGTCAAAAGCAAAGAAGAGAAGACGTCGGACGACACCGTCAAGACAGTGACGGGGAGGACTGAGGACGAAGAGCAAGCGGCGCACGAGCGGGGAACCCAGCACGTGACAAACGGCGCGCATACTGGACCTCAAGACGTTCTCGGTGCTTCTGTGGTGGAAACCAATGATACGCCATATAGAGAAACAACAAAAACTGCTGCAACATCGGACGGCGAAAAGACAGCCAAAGAAGTAGACAAAGAAAAGGCAACCGATGAAGATAAAGACAATACAACCATAAAAGAAATAAAAGAAAAGAAAATCCAAAAAGACAAAGAAGAGACAACCAAAGAAGATAACGAAAAGACAGACAAAGAAAAGATAACATTAGAAGAAGACAAAGAAAATAAACCCAGAGAAGACAAAGAAAAGACAACCAGAGACGAAGGAACAGAAAAGGTCACGGAAGATGACAAAGAAAAGACAACCAAGGAAGAAAGCAACGAAAAGATAAGCAAAGAAGACAGAGAAAAGACAGTCAAAGAAGAAGTAAAAGAAGAGGTAACCAAAGAAGTCGAAGAGAAGATAAGCAAAGAAGACACAGAAAAGATAACCATAAAAGACAAAGAAAAGATAACACAAGAAGACAAAGAAAAGACAGTCAAAGAAGACAAAGAAAAGATAACCCAAGAAGACAAAGAAAAGACAGTCAAAGAAGACAAAGAAAAGACAGTCAAAGAAGACAAAGAAAAGATAACTCAAGAAGACAATGAAAAGACAGGCAAAGATGTCAAAGAAAAGATAACACAAGAAGACAAAGAAAAGAAAGACAAAGAAGACAAAGAAAAGACAGTCAAAGAAGACAAAGAAAAGATAACCAAAGAAAACACAGCCAAAGAAGAAAAAGAAAAGATAGCCAAAGAAGACAAAGAAAATATAACCATAGAAGACAAAGAAAAAATAACACAAGAAGACAAAGAAAAGACAGTCAAAGAAGACAAAGAAAAGATAACTCAAGAAGACAATGAAAAGACAGGCAAAGATGTCAAAGAAAAGATAACACAAGAAGACAAAGAAAAGAAAGACAAAGAAAAGACCACTGAAGAAGACGAAGAAAACATAACCAAAGAAGACAAAAGAAAGATAACTCAAGAAGACAATGAAAAGACAGCCAAAGAAGACAAAGAAAAGATAACCATAGAAGACAAAGAAAAGACAACTCAAGAAGACCAAGTAAAGAAAGTCAAAGAAGACAAAGAAAAAGCCACTGAAGAAGACAAAGAAAAGATAACCATAGAAAACACAGCCGAAGAAGAAAAAGAAAAGATAACCAAAGAAGACAATGAAAAGACAGCCAAAGAAGACAAAGAAAAGATAACCATAGAAGACAATGAAAAGACAGCCAAAGAAGACAAAGAAAAGATAACCATAGAAGACAATGAAAAGACAGCCAAAGAAGACAAAGAAAAGATAACCATAGAAGACAAAGAAAAGATAACTCAAGAAGACGAAGAAAAGAAAGTCAAAGAAGACAAAGAAAAGACCACTGAAGAAGACAAAGAAAAGATAACCAAAGAAAACACGGCCAAAGAAGACAAAGAAAAGATAACCAAAGAAGACAATGAAAAGACAGCCAAAGAAGACAAAGAAAAGATAACCATAGAAGACAAAGAAAAGATAACTGAAGAAGACGAAGAAAAGACAGTCAAAGAAGACAAAGAAAAGACCACTGAAGAAGACAAAGAAAAGATAACCATAGAAGACAAAGGAAAGATAACTCAAGAAGACGAAGAAAAGACAGCCAAAGAAGACAAAGAAAAGACCACTGAAGAAGACGAAGAAAAGATAACCAAAGAAAACACAGCCAAAGAAGACAAAGGAAAGATAACTCAAGAAGACAAAGAAAAGACAGTCGAAGAACGTAAAGAAAAGACTGACAAAGAAGACAAAGAAAAGACAACCAAAGAAGACCAAGAAAACACAGGCAAAGAAGACAAAGAAAAGACTACAATAGAAGACAAAGAAAAGACCACTGAAGAAGACAAAGAAAAGACAACCAAAGAAGACCAAGAAAACACAGACAAAGAAAAAACTAAGGAAGACAAAGAAAAGACAGCCAAAGAAGACAAAGAAAAAACTGAGGAAGACAAAGAAAAGACATCCAAAGAAGACAAAGAAAAAACTAAGGAAGACAAAGAAAAGACCGACAAAGAAGACAAAGAAAAAACTGAGGAAGACAAAGAAAAGACATCCAAAGAAGACAGGGAAAAGGCACCGGAACCTGCGGACACAGCTCCCTCAACCGGAAAAGAAGACAAAGCCACGCCAGAAAACAAAGAAGGGACACCGACGCCGGACAAAGACTCGTCATCATCACCAGCTGTTGATAACGCTTCTTGCAAAGATCAAGTGAACCTGGCCGAAAAAGAAGAAACAGTCAGCGCAGGAAACTCAGAGACAGCCCAGCCAGCACCTACAAGCACAGGAGCAGCAGCAGATCGAAGCGGACCAGCGAACGAACAATCGGACACGCACACGGAAGCAGAGCGAATCAGAACACCGCCCTTCGAGCCAGCTGTCTGCCTGGAGAAACTGCTTTCCGGGAAAGAGGGCAAACTGGAAACTGGGGACAAGAGAGAGGTGGACGATGAAGCGGTGGAAGCAGTCGTCACAGCCATACGATCCGTGTCACACCACACCACCACCCCTCTGTCCCAGCAACATGTGGGAGAAACCAGTGTCCACATCGTCACATCATCAGAACAAACCACGCGGACAGCAGCAGCAGCAGCAGCAGCAGCCGAGAAAACGACGTATCCTTCCGAAACGTGTAAACCGGCCCCGAGGAAGACGGAGGATGCAAACTCTGGCAAGAACACGGCTGAAGGGAAAAAGACTGAAGAGGCCAACCTCATCAACGGAACTGGTGGGAAGAACACAGAAACTGAGGAGACAGGTGGACAAGAACTGTTTAAAGAAGAAGAAGAAGAAGAAAAGGAACCAACGATCCCCAAGAAAGATGCAGAACCCCAAGCCGTGAGCAAAACTGAAACCGGACACGATGAAACCACATCACAGACCCTCCCAGCAGAGCCTGATACAGAGGGAAAACACGAGAAACGAGGACATGAAAATCAGCTGGTTCACGACAAAGAAGAGGAGGCACGTGACAAGCAAAACGAGAAACAACGGGAACCGGAAGACACGTCCCGAGACAGAAGCAAACTGGAGGTCCAGGAGAGCGGCAAAGGGACAGAACACCAGGAAATGAAACAACCAGGAAACGAAGCCAGCGGTCAAGAGACGAACAAGAAGGGACCAGAAAGCCTCTCAGGTCACCAGCAAGGTTCAGAACAGACACAGCACCAAAAAGACATGGAACGTGGAGAGAAAGGGCCTGAGAAGGAAGACCAACAAAACGCAAAGAAAGATGGCGGAATTAAGAAAGCTGAAGTACCCGAAAACGACCCTAGGGAGACAGAAAATAAAACAACTGCAGGTGACGGACAGGGCACAGCCAAGCAGTCCACAGACACAAGTCATAAGGAAGTAAAGGAAATGAAAGACACAGGTGAAACAGAAATAAAGGAAGATACAGACGCAAGAAAAAAGGAAACGGAAAAAGAGAAAGACACAGATACAAAGAGTACACAAGAAGAGAAAGACAGAGATATAAAAGAAACAAAAGAACAGAAAGACACCAGTAAAACAGAAATCAAAGAACAGAAAGATGTAGCAAAGGAGAAAAGCAGTGTTCAAGTCACCACCATAACGAAAACTCAAACAGACGCGAAAGAAGTTGTCGAAGAAATAATTCAGCCAACAGTTGTGAAGAAACCCGAATTTCGTACACTCGAAAAAAGCAAAGACAGCATCACATCAAAGGTGTGTACAAAACCCAAGACGTACTCCGAGGTTTTGAAGACCGGCAGAACTGACGACACCGCTGGAAAGCCTCCAGCTGTTGCGGAATAAGCGAAGGGAGGCAACCCACACGATCGGGAATCAAAACCAGGAAGCAGAAGCTGAAGAAGAAACTCCAGCGTTCACCACCACCGCTCGCGAAGCAAACACAGACACGAGGACAGAGCTGTCAAACAGCAAAAACGCACGCCGAGAAAAGCCACACGACGACACAGACAAAACCAAAACCGACGGAGAAAACACGAACACAGCCAGCGACATTGTGGAAACCAAGTTCGATTTCAAGCAGTACGAGTCGGAGAAGAAGGCGGCGGAATCCACCACCGCCACGACCACCACCGTACACAGCAAGGCACGGGACACGACCTCAACAGAACACAAGCCCAGCAAGGAAGCAGAACAACGAACACAAACCACCGACCCCTCACGAACCAGAACGAAAGACGACGACTCGAAGACATCCAGCGTGACACATACGGGAGAGGAAAAGAAAGGTAAGGGCGGGGAGACGTCCACCAAGCCCGCACCCCACACGGGCCCAGCTGCTGGTGAGTCTCACAGGCAGAAGAAAACCACATCAGACGGCAAGCCACAGACCAACGGCTCTGGAGAGAAGGTGGCCAACAGACATGAAAAATGTTACAAAACCACGTTCATATCCTAAGATAAAAAAAAAAGAAACTCAAAAGCACGGAAGTTGAGCGACTGCATTCATACACAGATTACGGACTGGACATTTTCGTAAATATTGAACACCGACTTCCAGTTGTGTGTTAGGGAATGTTGGTTGCGTGATTACATTTTTCGTCCAGATCAATAAACGTCGTTTGTAAACTAGGTATCACAAGATCTGTAGTGTTGGGAGAGGTCAGATGGTGTCAGTCAGTCTTTGGTGGGTCATTTCTGTTTGTTGTTGATATCCTCGTGGGAGCAGATGAAGGTTACACCATATTCTCCATCGATGAGCAAAGTCTAGATGTAAATGTAGCTGGGTTTTTTTCTCCCATGGTTATTTGTTCTGGGTCCAGAATTTCTTCTTTTTTGCGATATTTTGTTTAAACTGGTGTCTGCTATATTTTGACTTCAGTATTTCTTATGAATGGTAGTTTTTAGTTTATTTCTATGATTAGAACTTATATATGAGCTTACACATCAAAACTCTGTACAGTGCTGAAAGTCATTTGAAAAGGAATTAACAAAACCAACCTGAAATGTAATATACCACAGTATTCATCAAACTTTGTAGGTATCGTGACTTAATGTGAACATCTCCAACACAAAGATCGGAGCGAGTGCCACGTACACTAGTTCTGTCATTGGTGACACATATTTAATCGCCCAGAAAAATAACCATTATCACGTCAGTATATCCAGGTGTTAGAATTTAGCTCAGAGAAAATCAAGTCAGTATATCCAGGTGTTAGAATTTAGCTCAGAGAACCCCCCTCCCTCCAGCTCAGATCACCCCATCCCCTGTAGCAAAATAATGATTTTGATCTCTCAGCTATGTTTTCCTATTTTACTTGAAACATTAACCATCACATTTTCCGATTTCGTTCCAGTTCGTGGCATGCTGTGACTTAGCAGTTTCGTGTGGTTTGACGTCACCTTTGTTAAACAGTTTGGTTTACCGATGGTGTGCCCTGGTTGCTGCTGTTGTGTGTGTATGTGTGTGTGTGTGTGCTAGTGGACGTTGTAAAACATTGGTGCAGTCGTGGTGATGTTCGATGTTTTGTTCACATCATCATGCTCACATGAAACACAGAGACGCAGAAGGATTGCGACTCACGCGAGCGTTTGTAAGACATGTCGGGGGACCCGATTCCCAAGACGGTAGGTCATTAGCAGCCATTTCTCATCCGCCATTTCCATTGTTTTAGACATAGATTTTTTTCTGTTCCTCCTTTTCTTCCACATGCCCCCCCGCCCCCCTCTTTTTGTATTGATGGTCATTTCTTTGCACTCCCCGTTCCCTGAAGTGCTGTTGTGCACCAAATTTGGTGACAGGGTGCGGTGGGGGGTGGTGGTTGGGTGTGGGGGGGTACCTTTTGTGCTGGCGACAGGGGCGCTCCAAGCTTTGTTCTTTCATTCATTTGAAAGCTGTACTGATGGCCTACCCCCTACACCCTGTCACTTTTTGTTGTTGGCACCCCCCTCCCCCTTGCATGTTTTTGGCTTTTTCTGTTGTCGTCGTGTACATGGTGTTACTTCATTGCTTGCGATATTGTGCTGACATGTCAGCGTTCTCTCTCACCACAGCTAGCTAGCCGTCCTGGGAGAAGAGGAGGCAGTGTGTCCGTGTGATCTTGACCTTTCCTTGACCTGTTTGAACAGAGTGGGACTGCGGTCCGTGGTAGAGCAGACGCTCGGAGTGCGCAGCAGCGGAAGTGCGCGACTCGCTGAGATGATAAATGTCAGCCAGTCAGAGTACGAGGGAGGCGGTGCGTAAACACGAGTTTGAACCTTCTCTCTCTCTCTCTCTCCCTCTCTCTCCCGCCACCACTATTGACACGATTAACCTGACCTACCGCTTCGCGTCTTTCACTGTAGATTGACGCAGAACGTATCATTGCACGTGAATAACTACTGTTCCACAGGCAACAGGCAACGCTTTCCCACTCGAGTTGCAGTGCTCCGATGTTCCCTCTCTGTCTCAGCCACAGCTGAGAATAGTTAGTGTGTTCAAAGGAAAGCTACTAATTTAACCCTTTCCTTGCGCTTTCTCTCTTTCCCTTGTGCAGTAGGTAGACAATGCTTTTTTTTTCTTGCATTTTTTGGGGGGATGGGTGGGGGGGGGGGGGGGGGAGGACGTTCTCGGTGGTACTGGTTTGAATTACCGTCTATCATTACCGCATTTTATCATTGAATTACCGTAAGATAATTTGACCAAGTCATTTCAAGGTGTGATAGTAAGCTGGTGTGCCCAGACTGAGAAATCTGCCCTTCCACAGTCTGCTTTTTTTTTTTTTTTTTCTTTTTTTTTTTGTGCCATGAGCTGGTCAGTAAAACGACGCACGCTGACTGAGAAATGTGTACAGGGAAGGGGGGGGGAGACTCCAGTATTGTGAAACATTTTTAGACTGTAATGGAACTTCAGTGTGATAAACATCAAAACTCGGTGATGGAGGGGGGGGGAGGGGGGGGGGAGAGGACGAGGGGGTGGGATGTGGTAGTTAGTTATCGAAAGGACAGTTAAACATTGATTTGTTACTATTGTGTAGTGTAGTTTCAGTCACCTGTAGGACAAGGTTTTGTCTGGTACATCTTACCGGTCAAAAGGTCAGAATAATTTGTAAAGGATTGTCAGTACAGCAACTGTTGATTCATATGCGCTGGGCGAACCTTTTACATTTATTTGCTTATTTATCATCATTGTTGTCTTATTTATTTATTTTATTTATTATTATTATTATTATTATTATTACTACTACTACCCCTTTTTTATATTATAATTATTATTTATTTATTTACTTATTTATGTACTCTTATCTATTATTTATTCACCTTTTTTTTTTCTCAAGGCCTGACTAAGCGCGTTGGGTTACGTTGCTGGTCAGGCATCTGCTTGGCAGATGTGGTGTAGCGTATATGGATTTGTCCGAACGCAGTGACGCCTCCTTGAGCTACTGAAACTGAAACTGGGCGAACCTCGTTCTATACACAGGCCTCGGCGGCTGTACATGGAGAATGTGTGTGCTGGCACAACCAGCTTTTAGTTACTGTATTGCTGTTGTGCTTCTTTGGTTGGCTTGCTCGTCCCCTGTTGAAGCTTCCACACAAGGGAGTACTTTCCAGTCCTCTTTCTCTGTGCAGTTAGCTTCAGTTCTGTTGCACGCCTGGTTACCAGTAGCCGTAGTTTGAACTTCCTGTGTGTGTATGCATCTTTTCGCTTGATTGTTGTATCCGTTTTGAGTGCTCGTTGGCTTTAAGTGTATGTCACCTAGTTTTAACTGTTTGCGTAAGCGCTTCATATATGTTTCAATTGTTCGTCTGTTGTCAGATAAAGTGTATTACATCTGTTTTCACGGTTAATTACACTGAGTCGATTTTAAATCCAAGATTATCATTTTTTCCAGCTGTAGGAAATGTAAGGTTTGATACCCATAATTTGTTGTCCTGAGAATGGAGAGTGGCAAAAGATTGTTTAAATGTTTCTGTGAAGAGAACCAAAACAGAAAGAAAGGTGATGATAAGAAGGTCTGGTATTGATACAACGAAGAGAATGGGATCGAATGTAAACTCTGGAGGATTTTCATATAAGAAATGAAAGAGACATTGCATGATACATGAAAGAAATGCACAGATATGACCCCCCCCCCCCCCCCAACTCACACCTTCCAAGATTGCGTTGAATGTACCATTTGCACGCCTAAAATGTGGGAAAAAAGGTGTATGTCCGTATGCTTTATGTAGCCTTTTATATTATAAATGTACATACGAGAGATTGCATTTAGCTCATTCACTGTGAAGTATGAATGTCATGTCACTAACTATTGCTTTTTTAATTTTTTTTTATACTGGTGTCTCATATCGTAACTATTGCGTTTACCCCAACCGTCAATGGTAAGGTTTGTTCAGAGTCTGACAAATAAATTGCTTTGAGACTTAGAATGACTACAATGGAATGTAATCACAGAGATAACGATAATCCTCCCACTGTTACGTACACGTTTTTGTTCAAAACAAAGAATTTCGCATTAATGTTGGTATTTATTATGCACTGAAGCCAAAAGAAAACATAATAGGTATATCTTTAAAATATGAAAAAAAGCGGAATGAATTAAAAAGCAATGGATAGATTAGCAACTCCTCAGAATTCGAGGGATTAGATTGAGGAAATGATTTTTCAGTATCCCTCACTCCCACTTCCCACACAAACCTGAATCTAAACGTTCAATTGAGAAAAGTATAAATAGGGCATGGAATCTGTGCTCGTAGCATGTTTTGAACGCGTCAGTCCCATTGATATAATAGGGAAAATCCGATTCTGCGGAGAGAAGCATTTGAGGGTTGAACCACGTTTGACGTAACAGGGAAAACCCGATTCTGCAGCTAGAAATAAATTGTTACTTTAGGGTTGTATTATTATTATTTTTTTAATATAACAGGAATTGTTCGATTCTATGATAGGAAGAATGATCTTTAACGCCTTAATGATTGTCAGGATTGATAGGTACACACACACACACACACATATATATATGCATGCATGCATGCACTCAAGGCCTGACTAAGCGCGTTAGGTTATGCTGTTGGTCAGGCATTTGCCTAGCAGATGTAGTATAACGCAGTGACTCCTTGAGAAACTGAAACTGAAGTATTACGGGGGAAATCCGAAAAAGCAGGCGTAGATATTTATAACCATGTTTGTTGTCACTCTTGGGAAACGTCCTTTGGAAATACAAAAACAAAACAACCTGGAAATTGATATAGTGTTATGAAGACACACAAAACTTTTCATTATCAATATGTACACACACACACACACACACACACACACATCTATATATATATATATATATATATATATATATAACACTTTCCTCGTAGTAAGCCCGTTTACAGATGGTTACCACCCCCAACCCCCTTCCATTTTTTTTCTGTTTTCCTTTTAAAACGAAACTCGCCACTTAATCAGCCCATTTTCAGATGGTTTCAACTGCTGCTCCAATGAACTAACTACCTCAGTCTCCCTATATGTAAACTGTTGTTAGCGTGAGCGCGCGATGTACGGACCAGTGAAAAGAGAATTAAGAGTTAAAAGGCCCTCTGCAAGACAAGAGTGTCGGTTGTTGTGTCCAAAAACATATCTGTGGTTGTGATCACTTTAACCCCTTAATTACGCTTCCTTAGCGAAATGGAACCAGCGAGGTATGTGTTTGGAGTGCATTTAGTACACTTTTCGTGTGTGTTTCCTTATTATACTTGATTTTGTCAAACCAAAAGTAACGTATACGCAAGAGGAGAGAAGTGTTGATAGATCACGAAGAACGTTACCTTGACAACCAGTGACCTGTGCCAGTGATTTCAGTCTTATTAAAGTGAGGTGACTGCCCTTTTCCTGACCCGCCTACCGTAGTCAGGGGGTTAAAGAACGTCAGTGCGGCAGAGGTGTCAAATTACAAATGAAAGTGTTGATAATTTTTTGTTTGTTTTGCTTTAAGGAACGAAAAATTGATCTGATAAACGACACAGATTTCTGATTGTTAAAGATCGTGTTTCAGATAGTTGTGTTTACATGTATTACGTAAGTGCTAGTGCAGTACACTCTTCTACTTCTTCTAAATGAAGAGAAACTTTGTTTTTAAAATGCTGCACTCTAATAAAAAAAAAAAAAAAATTACACGAAAGTTATTCGCTATTCTTTTTAATGGTCTTACCTTTTTTTTTTCTTAAAAAAAAACAAAAAACAAAACAAAACATGAATATTGTGCAAGCCTGTTTCTAAACCAACGGCATGGAGAATGGCTATGGGCCGTGATATGTTCGAAAACAAAGTTTCCTCTTGTTACCCCGCTCCTGTCTCTCGTGTTGGACGTGCAGTTCGACTGAAGTTTGTTAAAATACCCTATGGTGTTATCATTTGTCTTTCAACTCGCAACTCTTACGGTGATCCCTTACGTTTTGCTGTTTCGGGAAGTACCGTTGGCTGTAATCTGGCCCAAGCAACTGTTGAGGTTCTTACAACTGCTGTCGTCACTTAATAGTCAGGTGATTCCGATCTCCATTTAATTCATGTCAGTGTTGTCGTAATGGTTTTCGTTTTGAGCGCAAATAAAAGGTATTATGCTATCGTTTTTGTCTTGATCGCAAAGAAAAGGTAATAAGCTGTCGTTTTTGTCTTGATCGCAAAGAAAAAGTAATAAGCTATCGTTTTTTTTTCTGAATCGCAAAGTTTGTTTTTTGTTGTTTTTGTTGTCCGGTCCCTGTTTAATACGTGCAGTATTATCACAGTCTTGTTGTTTTTATACATATATATATTTTTCAAAACACATGACTCATTATAGATTTGGTACAGGTGCAGATGCCGCCATTGTGATGTTTTTTTTTAGCCCATGCTGTTGTTAAGGTGCCATTGGTGCTTTCTCATAATTATCCAAACAAAAACTCATCGTTATGCGTTAACCAGTGAGTCTGTCAAGCATGTTGTACTGCATTACTCGCCAAGTCTTTCATTCATCGAAGTGATTATTAAGAGCTCGTTTGACAACGTAGTTGCTACGTCCACTGAGCTGTGTGTGTGTGTGTGGGGGGATTGGAAAGGAAGTCTGTGTCTGTTGATGTTTTCATGATCATGATACACGTAATTGTTAGGAGCTCCTTCCCTGTCGTCGCTCAGTCTCCCCTGTCACCCATCCCTTCATATTCTAAGCATTTGTTGCCACCTAAGACTTTTTTTTTATATCATAATTATTATTTATTTATGTAAGCTTATCTATTATTTATTCACCTTTTTTTTTCTCGCAAGGCCTGACTAAGCGCGTTGGGTTACGCTGCTGGTCAGGCATGTGTTTTTGAGTCACGTCTTTCTAGTGTTGCTTGTCTGTGGCTAAAAGTAACGTTTTCTCACAGAGAATATTTTCAGTCGAAACGACAGGATCTCGATCTATATTACAGGCTATAGAGCGAAATAGAAAAAAAAGCCATGTATATTTAAAAAAAAAAAAAAAGGTTAATGAGAGTGGAACCCACACACAACTGAGTCTCTTTCAGCCAGTCAGTCTTAGACTCCTTCTCTCACGTTATTTATCATGTATTTATGTTTTCTGTTGTTTAGGGAAACCAGTGTATATTTATATAGAAGTAAAGTGTGTGTGTGTTTGTGTGTGTGTGTGTGTGTGTGTGTGTGTGTGTGTGTGTGTGAGAGAGAGAGAGAGAGAGAGAGAGAGAGAGAGGTTTTCCCATTCCCCACGTAACAGTATTGTGGATGTTTGCCAAACACTCAGATCGTGATTTACTTATCCATCGTTGAACTCATTGTTTTCTTCATCTTCTTTTTTTTACCCCCCTCCTCCTCATCGAAGCAATATTACTAAACTGTGATCGTGAAGTAGGCTATTTCTGACAGACGTTTTCATGCAAATACGTTGGCTCTGTGTCAAGAGAAGTCTACCTTAAAAGCTGTGATGATAACGACAGAAAAGGCTGGAAAGAGGAAGATGTGAACCTATATATATATATATATAATAAATAGTTTTCTACTTCATCGTTTTTTTTCATGCTACGCTTTTTAGGTAGCTTGCTTCATCTTGTTATCTATGATACCAGAATGCTTTCTAGAAAACTTTTTTTTTCCCTTTCTTTTTTTCGATATTTACCCATCTTTAAGGGCTGTTTAGCCGAGCTTAATGTTATTCTATTCGGAAATAAAGCTGTGCTGTTTATATGCTGCTTCTGTTGGTAAAATTCTTCAGCCGGTGACATGGTATGTAAAATACTGTGTGTTGCAGATTGTAATTGTTTAAACAAAGTGTGCTTATGTACGTTTTTGTCCGATGTATGTTTTGTAAGATATATATATATCTGTGTGTGTGTTACTTGGGTTGCCTACATTTTGTCACGGAGAGAGAGAGAGAGAGAGAGAGAGAGAGAGGTAAATGTGATCTCTCTCTCTCTCTATCTCCATCTCTCACACACACACACACACAAAATGTATATATATATCTTTCACTCACACTCACACACACACACACACAAACACACAACACGCGCGCGCGCGCGCGCACACAC
>NC_134889.1:25847875-25882875 GCF_041734735.1 Babylonia areolata | reverse complement strand
CCTTGAACACTTGAGCACTTTCCTCGTTGTGTGTTGGTTTAATTTCTCTCTTTTGTGTTCTTCCTCGCTTTTAACGCTTAGGAGAAGATGGGGCATTTTCCTCATCATGTGTTTGTTGTATTTCTCTCTTTTGTGTTCTGTCTTCATTTCCGCCTCCAGCCCCTTGAACACTTAGGAGAAAGTGGGCGTTTTCTTCATCATGTGTTGGTTTGATTTCTCTATGTTGTGTTCTGCCGCTCTTGAACAATTGGGAGATGGTGGGCGCTTTCCTCATCATGTGTTTGTTGCGTTTCTCTCTCTTATGGTCTGCCTCCATTCCACACCCCCTTGAACGCTTACAAGGTGGGTCATTTCTTCATCATGTGTTGGTTTGAGTTCTCTCTGTGTGGTGTTCTGCCTCTATTGAACTCTTATGAGAAAGTGGGCACTTTCCTCATCCTGTGTTTGTTCTATCTCTCTGTGTTCTGTCTCCATCCCCCCTGAACGTTTAGAAGGTGGGCACTTTTCATGACCATGCATTTGTTTGCTTGTGTTTTTGTTTTGTACTTTGTTTCACTTTCCCCCACTGCCTTTCCCCCACATTCACCCATGACCAAAGATGTTTTGACATTTTTTTTTCTATTATTATTCCAGGAGAAGGCCAGCCACATCCAGAAGACGCTCTACTCTTAAGCAGTGACTTCCCTTGGCGAGAGTTGTCCTCCCTGCCTGGCCCCTTGAGGAGGAGGAGGAGGAGGAGGACACCATGTCACCTTCCACCCCCTCATCCAGTACTCCCCTTCGGCCCCCACCCCCACCCCCCACCCCCTACCCCCCCACGCCCCTTGGAATGACAGCCCTAACCTTGTTCATTGTTTCTGTAACTAGTTTCCCCTGCACACTTCGTCACGCTCCCACAATAAATGCCTGTCCATCTCTCTTGCCAGCATGTTGAACAAGGCAGCTTGAGTCACCTAGAAGGTGGAATTTTTTTTTTTTTTTTTTTTAAACAGATAACCCGTTCTGCGTAGTATTGTGTTAGTTTGCTTGACAGTGAGCGAAATGAAGATATAGTTGAAAAGAAAATTGAAAAAAAAAAACCCCAAAAAAATCCCAGTTAAAAAAACGCAATTCCTAAACTCGGTCACTGGAAAAAGATCACGTCAGCTACAAATTTAACTCACCATTTATGAGTTGGAAAAAAAAAAGAATGAATGTTAGCAATGTTCAGTAGTTCTCAAGTAAAAGGACTACCCGCTTAGTTAGTTTTTGATGTTTAGAACTTGTTAATTTGTTTTGTTTATTATGATTTCTGTAGAGTTTAGTTTTTTAACGACCTACTGGGGTAAAAAAAAACAAAACAAAAAAAAACCCCAACCCATATGGTCCGGTCACTCAGTGCTTAGGTCCTGGTTTAGAGTTCCCGGAGATGTAGAACTGATTTAAGCGCTTGATTCTGCCTGATAACTCATTTTGTGTCAAGACATTTATTTTGCAAGCATGACGATTTGCAGTGGTTGATGCTTATTTAGAATTCTGCTTTCCTTGTAACAGAAAACAAAAGGACTGCTTGAAGCCTAGTTTTTTTTTTTTTTTAATGGTGATAGTGTATACCAGTAGACGGGTTTTTTTCCGTGCTAGAAGTGGAGAAAAAAAAAAAACAACCCAGCGTAGAAGGAGTAGCAGAATTTTGCGTCAGTTTTTACGAGTTGTCTGTTTGTAATTTTGTCCATGTTGGCTTGGAACGGTAATGAATAATTTCTGGCGCGCGTAGTGGTGTATTGGTGATTTTATTTATTCTGTTGTTGACTCAGATACATACGTAATTATTATGTCCATATTCTTTTCCGTCATTTAGAAAAGAAAAGAAGAAAAGTTGAGGTGATTTTTTTGTGAATTTTTTTTCGGTCTCTTTTTCTTTCTCTGATTTCCGAAACAACGAGAGAATGAGAAAGCATGTCGTATTTTGTAACCTTTAACGTGTTAACAATCCTTTGGATTGAGCGGTGAATATGTTACAAACGGTCTATTTTTAATACAGAGCTATTTTACAGCCGTTTTTTTTGTACGCGTCTTTGTTATACACTAGATTTTATTTATTGCGTAGCCCTACATGTTTTATAGCTTCATAAAAAGAACACGTGTGTGTGTTTTTTTGTTTTTTTTTGTAAACCATGTTTTGCGAAGACCATGTATCACAGACTAGGTCTGGGACGAGACATTTGCTTGACTGATTTGTTGCTGTTTTACGGCGGATCGGTCGCCAAGTGCACCTCGCTGGGAGAAGGCAGTCTGTGTGGTTGGAGCTACCTTTTCAGTTGGTGCTATGTGTAAGCATAGAGATGTATGATATTGGCTGTAGTGTGTCTAGATAAGACCTTGGCGTTTTTTTTTTTTTCTTGGCTGCCATTGTGTCTTCTTTTTTGTGTGTGTTTTATTTTATTCACGAACTTTTTCTTCTTGGTTCTGGTTTGTTTGTTTTTTTCTCTCAATACCCTGATTTTTTTTTCTTTGTTGGAAATGTTGTCAGGGACTGTCTCTGTCTCTCTGTGTCTCTTTGCCTCTCTTCCTCCTCCTATTTTGTTCCTCTTTTTTTCTCTCTGTCTTTCAGGCCTCTCGGCTTATTTTTCTTTCATTTTTTTTAAATAACGAAATCTTTTATGTTACATTCATTTACTCTGCTGCCTTGTAACATTCCTGTTTTTTTTTGTTTGAGGTGAATAGTTTTTATGACTTTACTTTTTGGAAAAAAAACCAAATCAACTAAAAAAAAAAGACAACCCACTTATTAACTTTCTGCTGTATTTAATATCATACTATACCGGTTTTGTTTGTGGAACTGTTTTAATGATTGTAAGCAAAAGGAGACGCATTCCCGACGTTGTTTGTTGGTAACTATCATTCCTTGCCTTCGTGTTCTGAACAACAAGGAGAAGAAGAAGAAGAAGAAGAAGAAGTAAAGGTTGTGACTGTCCAAACATTGTTTGTTTTACCTTTTACTGACCTGTTTCCTTGGCCTTTTGGTTACCCCCCCACACCCACCCACCAACGCTTTCGGGGTGCCTTTGTCAATGACGGTTAAGAACTGGGAAGTGGGTGGGGATGGAGGGGGGAGGGTTGGGGGAGACTGGAGGAAAGAGAACACAATCTTTAACGGCATTCTGCCCACCCACACCTCCCTCAGCCCATCCTCCATCTCTGCACACACCCCCCCCCCCCCCCCAAACCCCCACACACCTTCCCCCTTTCAGCGTGAAGCAGACCAACGCCTGGTTTTGAAAAAAAAAAAAAATTATTCAGTTAAAAAAAACCTGATGTGCTTTAAGCTTTGTTAGTAATGTTTTGGGCCATTCTGTGTCATCAGCGAAAGTGAAATCAGTGTCTTCGAGTGTTAACTGAAACCATTCCAAGTCAGTTTTTTTTTGTGGAGTTTCTCTTTTTTTTCTTTTTTCTCGTGTAATCCATCCGACCACAGTGGCCTTCTTTGGGCCTGGAGGAAAGTTTACAAGGAGGGGGAGGGGCAAAGTGGGGAGGAACGGTGTCATAGCAAAGGTGTGGAAGATACAGGATCATTATATATCTATATATATATATATATATATATATATATATATATATATATTCGTATGGTTCTTCCGATGACACCAGATGAAGGAAGCGTTGTGAGTTCAATAATTATGAGCATGATGGTCTCCAATTTTTTTTTTTTTTTTTTTTTTTTTTTACTATCTTTTCTTTTTTTTTGCCCCCATTGCGTGTGAAGTTCTTTTCGCAGCCGACGAAACGAAGGGAAGGCAGCAAAGATATAGAATAATCAGTAGCATCATCTACACGCGGGCCCCCTTAGTGTGCGGAATACATGTGTGTGCAGCGCCTTCCGAACATCATTCATTGCCATCTTTTCACACAGTTTTTTTTTTTTTTTTTTTTTTTTTAGTAATAAGTGATCGTGTGATTCTTCCTCTCGTTTCGAATGAGTTCCGATTGTTTCGATGGATTGCGGTAAACACACACCATCCCGGGATAAGATGCCTGCTTCCTAATGGTTGTTTTTTTTTTTTTTATAATTGTGTGGTAATATCAGTACATTGTCAAGCGTATTTTATTTTTGTATTGCTGTACTTGTTTTTGCACAGTAACCCTGGTCTTTTATTTTTTTTGTTTGGCATTTATAAAGAAATATTAATAAAGAAGGATGTTACATAATTATGTGATTGGGAAGTCGGTTTTTTGGGGGGGGGTTGTCAGATTGTGTGGCGGTGTTGTGCTGTGGTGATGTGTATTTGGATGAGTATCGGCACACGTTTACATATGTACTGACATTTCAAAATTTCTCATTCACACAGATGTACACGAGTGTACACAGAGACGAAGATAGACAGACAGACAGACACACACACACACACACACACACACACACACACACACACGACATGGTCTCTTGCACACTCACTCATTCTCTGTGTATATATGTCTCTTTGTCACCCTTCGATACCACCGCCACTTCACACACACACACACACACACACACACACACACACATACACACATGCATGCACGCACGCACACACACTTAACACACACAATATTACACACACGCACACACAGATACACACCCAGATATACACACGCACACACGTGCTCTCATTCCATTTTATTCATGTTAATCCAGCCATTCGATGTGTATAAAAACAGAGTTTCCTTCAAGCAGATTTAAACCTCGTTTCAAACATTTGAAGTTGATGTGAAGATTGGAGTCTTTGAAGGTGGTGTAAACATCGTCTGGGATCTTTTAAGGTTGTGTAAACATCGTCATAAAACTTCGAATTTAATGTCAACATCGTCTTAAATTTTTAAGGTGATGTCAGCATCGTCTTAAATATTTGAAGTTGATGTAAACATCGTCTAAACTTTTTGAAGTTGATTTGAACATCTGACATCTTTGAAGATGATGTTGACTTAGTCTGAAATCTTTTGAAGTTGACGCAAACATCGTCTTAAATCTTTGAAGATGACGTTAATAATTATAGTCTGAAATCCTTTGAAGATGATGTAAACATTGTCTAAAATCTTTGAAGTTCATTTGAACATCTGACATCTTTGAAGATGATGTTGACTTTGTCTGAAATCTTTTGAAGTTGACGCAAACATCGTTTTGAATCTTTGAAGATGACATTAATATAGTCTGAAATCCTTTGAAGATCAAAGATGATGTAAACATCGTGTGAAATCTTTGAAGCTGATTTGAACATTTTACATCTCTGAAGATCATGTTGACGTAGTCTGAAATCTTTTGAAGTTGACGCAAACATCGTCTTGAATCTATATACGAAGGTGATGTTAATATGAAGCAGATGTGAACCTGACATCTTTAAAGATGACGTTGACATCGTCCGAAATCTTTTGACGTAAAACATCGTTCTGAATCTTGGAAACTGATGTAAACATCGTTATGGATCTTGGAAACTGATGTAAACATCGTCATGGATCTTGCAAACTGATGTCAACATCGTTGCAAGTTTCATGAAGTCGATGTAAGCATAGGTGCTCGCCCGGTTGTGTTGTTTGCTCTTGCTTTTCGCTTTCGCGTGTAACATTGTAAGCATGTGTTCCTTTCTTACCAATGGCTCGTCATCTGTCCCGTACAAACTCGTTTGCATGTGTTGGTGTGGCTTGAGCATAGTTAACAAGTGACGTTGTAGCTTTGCTTACATGATATTGTGTCCTTGTCAGCCCCATTTCGGGAGGAAGGGGGGGGGGATTTTGTGCCAGTGATTAGGCTTTCATCTGAACTTGTGGTGAACAGGCTTTGTGAATGAAGTGTTGAGTGTGCATTGCTTTCTTAATCACGGCTACTAATAAAAAATATATTAAAAAAAAACAACACTTTTAATACCAGTACTACTTCTGGTAGTAATGAGTGTCAGTATTAATCTGTCGGGTTTTTTTTCCTCTCCTTTTTGCTAGACTACTCCTTTATCTCTTTCTTTACGCTCACAGTACAGGTTTTAGTCACTTATGTTGGTTTATTATTATTATTATTATTATGCGGTTAAGTAAGCAAAAATGGTTTAAAAGAATAAGTAAAGAATGCCTCAAGATTTGAGAGAGAAAGAGAGGTCAGATATGTAAAGCGTGACAATCTGCTACTACAAATACTACTACTACTACTACTATAACGATAATTATCATTATCATTATTGTTATCAATATTATTATCATTATTATTGCTGTTGTTTTGAGAGAGAACTGGAGAGCAAGAGAACGGCAAGGCTGAAAAAACAAAAAAAAATAAACAACACCCCCCCCCCCCCCCTCCCCCCAATCAAATTCTCTTGCACCTAGGCCTTTTTTTTTGCTTCACCAGAAAGGGGAAAAATGTCACAATGGACAGGATACTGATACTGATACTGGACAGGATGGTTCCAGAAAAGTAAATTTCTTTCTTTGCTGCGTTAAAGACCAGACCAAAAGAGGGGTGTCCTCACTTTCGACTTTGTCGTGAAGACCACGTAGTTGACAGTTATATATGCGAGAGGGGGCAGTTGGGGAATTCTGTGCAGCCTGGAACGATCGTTAGTGGACAGTTATATACGGGAGGGGGCAGTTGGGGAGTTTTGTGCAGCCTGGAACGATCGTCAGTAGACAGTTATATGCGGGAGGGGGCAGTTGGGGAGTTTTGTGCAGCCAGGAACGATCGTTAGTGGACAGTTATTTGCGGGAGGGGGCAGTTCTGGAGTTATGTGCAGCCTGGAACGATCGTTAGTGGACAGTTATATGCGGGAGGGGGCAGTTGGGGAGTTTTGTGCAGCCAGGAACGATCGTCAGTAGACAGTTATATGCGGGAGGGGGCAGTTGGGGAGTTCTGTGCAGCCAGGAACGATCGTTAGTGGACAGTTACATGCGTGAAAGGCAGTTGGGGAATTCTGTGCAGCCTGGAACGATCGTCAGTTTATTCACTGATATAACTGGATGGAGGGGGGTGGGGGGTGGGAGATGTCAACAGTCGATCTGATGTTTTAGATATATATTTTTATATTCTGAATATTATTTTTGCTGATTCGCCGCTGTGGTACAATGCTTAGTTCGCATACTTTGACACCTCAGTCGTTGAAGCTGAATGGTTTTCCGGAACTGTATAGACGTTTGGTTCTGACTTTCAGCATGTGTCTGAGACCTTGGTCACTCATGTTGTGGTTTGTTGACTCTTGTCATTCTTTTTTCTTTTCTTCGTATTTCATTTTTCTTTGTTTCCATTCTTTAAAAAAAAGAGTGCATATTCTGTCTTCTCTTTTCACCCTTTATTCTTCGTTTTTGTTATTTCATCTTTCTTTGTTTCCAGTTAAAAATGTACCCATTCTGTCTTCTTTCTCAGCCTTTATCTTTCTTTTCCTTTATTTTATCATTTCTCATTTCCAATTTAAGAAAAAAAAAAATGTGCATATTCTGTCTTCTCTCCTCATCCATTAATCTTTCTTTTCCTTATTCCATCACTCCCCGTTTCCAGTTCATAGAAATAGATGTGCACATTATTCTGTCTTCTGTTTTTTTCTGTGCTGCTATTGCTTTCGTTCCTTTCTTTGTAAAAAAAAGAGAAGAAAGTGTAATAGCTATATGCAGTGTAACGTATCGTGCCTTCGGGATGAATAAAGAAAAGTGATGATGTGTTCTGTTGCATGTTTGTTATGCTTTTTTTTTTTTTTTTTTGGATGTGGTGGCTTGGTGTTAGCCTATATAACAACGCGCACTATGATGGATAAATCATACTTATTCCACAATGTTGTTCTCAAACACTACTCGTGTTGCGTTGTTGTGTTATTTGTTGTTGTTGTTGTTGTTAGACTATTGTGCCTGTGGAAGCATGATCTTGTGCCTGCAGTGTTGCACGCTTGTGTGTTTTGGTGTGAAGTACACACTCACTGACTTTCTATCTCTCCGCTTCTCTGTGTATCTGCCTGTTTGCAAGTATGTTTGTCTGTCGCTGACTCTTCTCTGAAAGAGACGCAGCAACAGGCGAGTGGTTAGACCTCTGGACTGGCAGTGTGAGGGTCCTGGGTTCGAATCTCGGCCAGCATCGCCTGGTGAATCAAAGGTGGAGATAGTTTGTTTTTATCCCGATTTTCTTGGTCGACAAATTATGTACAGAGCTGATGTTGCCTGAACCCTTATCGTGTGTATGTGTTCACGTACATGCAGAAGATGAATACGCCCACGTAGAATATCCTGTGTGAATCGTGTCAGCAGTGGGTGAGTGATAGAGACACGAACTTACTCAGCATGCACGCACAAGAAAACGGAATGTGGCTGCCTTACCGATGAGGCAAAAAAGAAAAAAAAAAGTTCACACACTGAAAAAGCTCCTCATAGATGAGTGTTGGAGTTTTATTTCCCCCACTCTTTTTCCAGTGTCAGCTCGTTGTGTGTTTTAATTTGTTCACTTGGTTCATTCGCAACCGAGCTCGCTCTGTGTGTGTGTGTGTGTGTGTGTGTGTGTGCGTGTGTGTGCGTGTGCGTGCGTGCGTGCGTTTGTGTGTGTGTGATTGTAAGTCGTAGACAAACAATATTTTGTTCTTGTATACAAAACGTGTTTTGAAACATATATACTGATTTAGAAATTGTAATAGTGTAATGTTTTAGAAAATTTTCAAAGTAGTATATTACAAGTGTTTCGAAGCAGTCCATCAAAAATACTACACGCACACATTAAAAACTGTAAAATCATATATAGACCTAAACTGGTCGTTTGTCAACCCCATTGGGGATTTTGAAAATTGTCAACGAAATTATGGATTTAAAAATGGACAGAAAATGATGCATAAAAAAACCTTGATGGAAAAAAAAGAATAACTACAAAATAACGCTGTATACTATGAATGGCTTTACCCTCCAATTGGCCTGTTCACACTAATTACGACATCAGAAAAAAAAATGTCACTAATATCAGTCTGTAAATGCCCTATAGATCTGGGAACGGATTATTTCCAAGCAGAACAAGAGCACTGAGGCTGGACACACGTTCTTCTCCAGATGATTCTGGTACATGGTGCCGGTTCAAAAAACAGGAATTCTCGGAGTGAACGCAGTGGAAAATTGCCTATGCGCCATGAAGCATACGTTTTGGTGTCAAATACTGTACCCTGTCAAACTGATGCAAACTAGGCCAGTTGCTTTGTTCCATTTGGCCATAATTCGCGGCAACTCAGTGATAAGATGTCTTGCTACTGATGTGCCTTTTGCTAGCCAATCAAACGCCATTTCCGACCGGAGCAGATTACTCATTCGCAATGGTCACCATTTTTTTATTTTATTATTTTTTTTAGATGAGTTCATTACCTTGTTGCAATCTTTCTGTGTAGTTGACAGACGTTAACAGAATTCTACTGTTTAAAGTCTGAAAAAATCATTTTATTGAAAAGATAGCAAACTAACTGGGTGTGCTTGCATCTCTGACATTCCTAAGAATTATTGCTGAGTGAGGAGCTGCAGACACTCAGTGAGCACGTGGTTCAAATCTGAACACTTCATTATCTCTATCCAGCATTGCCCTAGATGACAGAACTCCTATAAGGGTTTTAAACGACCTGACAGGTTCAGAAGACACAAAAACCACCCTCCACAAAAAAAAAGATCACTGTCCAAACTTTGTGCAGATGATCAGTAACAAAATGACTGACAATTTCAACAATACACAATACCTGACAGAAGCAGTCAACGGTTTTAAACTTACGGATGTTCTACATCGTTTTGGTTTTGTCCATGGTCATTTTGGAGGATGTTCTACCTTGTTTTGGTTTGGTCCATGGTCATTTTGGAGGATGTTCTGCATTGTTTTGGTTTTGTCCATGGTCATTTGGAGGATGTTCTACCTTGTTTTCGTATTGTCCATGGTCATTTTGGAGGATGTTCTACATTGTTTTGGTATTGTCCATGGTCATTTGGAGGATGTTCTACCTTTTGGATTTGTCCATGGTCATTTTGGGAATTTCTTCATTGTTTTGGTTTTGTCCATGGTCATTTTGGGAATTTCTTCATTGTTTTCGTATTGTCCATGGTCATTTTGGAGGATGTTCTACCTTGTTTTGGTATTGTCCATGGTCATTTTGGAGGATGTTCTACATTGTTTTGGTTTGGTCCATGGTCATTTTGGAGGATGTTCTGCATTGTTTTGGTTTTGTCCATGGTCATTTGGAGGATGTTCTACCTTTTGGCTTTGTCCATGGTCATTTTGGAAGATGTTCTACATTGTTTTGGTTTTCTTCATGGTCATTTTGGAGGATGTTCTACCTTGTTTTGGCTTTGTCCATGGTCAGTTTGGAGGATGTTCTACCTTGTTTTGGCTTTGTCCATGGTCATTTTGGAGGATGTTCTACCTTGTTTTGGCTTTGTCCATGGTCATTTTGGAAGATGTTCTGCCTCCTTTTAGCTTTCTTTTTGGAGGATGTTCTACCTTGTTTGGGTTTTGTCTATGGTCATTTTGGAGGATTTTCTACCTTTGGTTTTGTCCATGGTCATTTTGGAAGATGTTCTACATTTTAGTTTTGTCCATGGTCATTTTTGGGGAAATTCTACCTTAATTTGGTTTTGTCCATTATCATTGTGTGAGCACCGTGGTCATTGTCTGATCACCGTGGTCATTGTCTGATCACCGTGGTCATTGTCTGATCACCGTGGTCATTGTCTGGTCATTGTGTGAGCACCGTGGTCATTGTCTGATCACCGTGGTCATTGTCTGATCACCGTGGTCATTGTCTGATCACCGTGGTCATTGTGTAGCTAACTAGTTTCCCAGCTTCCCCGGATCATGTCAACTCTCTTGCGTTAAAGTATTTCACAGAGAAACTCTTCATTGTGTTCGTCTTTGGCTCGAGTCAAGTCAAGACGGATAGGCTAGAGTTTTCTGTCTCCATTGTGAAGAATCGCCAATAGCTGCATCCACAGCCTTTTCTACTGTGTGTGTGTGTGTGTGTGTGTGTGTGTGCGCGCGCGCGCGTGCTTGTACAACACTACCAAAAGAGTAGTTAAGTGCCTGCTTCATGTACATTCAGTAAGAACAGGTGTTTAACTCACTCAGTACGGCCAGTCCTCTCTTCTCCTCTACACAGACCCCTCGGATGTCCAGTGGGTGTCTGAATGACCCAACCTTTAGCTTCCGTCGTCAGAATTGTGGTATTCTTTGTCAACATTCACGTCTTCAGTATAAGAGCCTTCCGCTTGCAATATTTTGATGATGGTAATTGGGGTGAAACGCTGTTAACGTCGTCTCTTTCGCCGTTCGTATGGAGAGAGTTAAAAAAAAAAAGACAGGATTCATCCCTTAGTACTAGACTTTTTTTTTTGGTTAGACCGGTATGTACCAGAAAGAACGATTACACAACATTTTAGAACTTTTCTTTATTCATCCACATCGTTACACTGCGTGTGTGGCAATGAAAAATATCATTAGAAGGGCAAACAAACAAAAGGCAAAGACAGAAAGAAAGAAAAAAAGAAAAAGAAAAAAAAAGAAGAAAAAATGAGAGAAAGAGACGGAGAGAGAGGGTGAGAGAGTGACGGATAATCAAAAGAAGACAAGGTTGATATCATTATAAAACTAGGCATTAAGCATTCCTTTATCTGTTGAAATGAAAGCAGAATTTTTTTTTTTCAAGTACTGACCACTGCACATCATCGTGCTTGCAAAATAAAGGCATGAACATGAAATTTCAGGCAGAATCAAGAACTTCAACAGTAGCTCTGCAGCTGCGAGTAGGAGCCAAGGTGGACAACTTTCGCCACGGGAGGTTACTTCTTAAAAAAAGTTAAGGGCGTCTTCTTGATGTGAGTGACCTTAGGCTGACACGGCTCTCTTCCGTCTCCAGCAGTTTGCGGTAGGCAGCTATCTTCAGCTCCAGGGCCACTTTGGCGTCCATCAAGGTCTGCAGGAATACAATGGTCATCATCATTCATGAATGTTTACAGAGCGTACGCCACCACTTCGCTAGTATTGTATTATTGTATTGTATTGTATTACTCTTTTTGTCAACAGATTTCTCTGTGTGAAATTCGTGGCTGTTTTCCCCAGGGAGAACGCGTCGCTATACTGAGAGCACCAATCTTTCAATTTTTTTGTCTTGATTTGTGTTCCTACCGGAGTGGATTTTCTTTACCAGAATTTTGACAGGGACAACCCCCTTTTTGTTGCCATGGGTTCTTTTAAGTGCGCTAAGTGCATGCTGTACACGGTACCTCAGTTTTATCGTCTCATCCGAATGCTTAGCGTCCAGACCACCATTCAGGGTCTATTGGGTGGGGAAAATATACTGGCGACTGCGGGATTCGAAACAGTGCTCTCATATTCTCCTGCGTCTTCGGTGGCGGACGCGTTACCTCTAGGCCAACACTCCAACAGCAGGTAAACAGAAAAAAAAGCAAATCACCCCCCTCCCCTAAAACAAACAAACAAACAAAAAACCCCTACCATATTATTTGGAAACTGCATAAGGAATTAACACATTCTGATGATTGCAGAACTTTTCAAGAATCCTCGCTTGTATTAAAAAAGAAAAGAAAAAAAGTTGTAAGCAAAACAAAAAACTGTAAAAATATATTTGGGTCTTCTGTTGTATGTTCTTTGTCAACATTAGCGTTCTGTTTATCATTGCTTCCATAAATCATGTGTCGTTATGTCTGTATCATTGGGGAAAAATACCCAATAATGTGGAGTGATGCATTTACGTTGAAAATTAATTGTACATCAGTCTTTTACAAGTATGCTTGCGTCCACACACACACACTCTCTCTCTCTCTCTCTCTCTCTCACACATATAGTAGTAGGCCTCCTTCGGTCATGGCTGACCTTATGTCTAATGGGGCTTGGACCAAGCAGCGTCGCCTGTGACTATATATACAGAAATTATACATACATACACTACCTCACATGCGCTAAAAGTGATTATTCCTCCTTTCCAGCATTTTTCTTCTTCATTACTTCCTTCTTCTCGTCTAATATCACAAACGGGATTAATCAATTTGAATGTATACGTACATGTGTGTGGGGGCACGCATGCAAGGGAGCGCACAGTGCAGTAGTTAATGAAGTGTGTGTGTGTGTGTGTGTGTGTGTGTGTGTGTGTGTGTGTGTGTGTGTGTATGCATGTGTGTGTGTGTGTGTGTGTGTCTGTTTAAGTGTGCATATGTGCGGTGGCTGCTTGCTACATTTACATGCGCGCTTGTGTGGTGTGGGTTTTGGGGGTCGGAGGTGTGAGGGTGTGGGTGTTCACGAGAGTGTAAGGGGTGGTGTATGTGTGCACGCGCTGGTGTGTACGTGCGCGCGCGAGTGTTGACGGACCTGCAGTTCCACGAGCATGGACTCCTTCTCGGCGCGCAGCTTGTTCATCTCGTCCTTGAGCTGGTTGATCTCCAGGGTGTGGTCCTGCTCCCTCTGCTCCATCTCCCTCAGCAGGTCCTGGTACTGCTTCTCCAGCTGGGTGTTCTGCTCACACAGACACACACACACAGCGCTCGCACACACACACACACAGCGCTCGCACACACACACACAGCGCTCGCACACACACACACACACAGCGCTCGCACACACACACACAGCGCTCGCACACACACACACAGCGCTCGCACACACACACACACATACACAGCGAGCGCGCGCGCGCGCACACACACACACACACACACAGCGCTCGCACACACACACACACACGCACACACACAGCACACACATAAACACACATACACAGCACGCGCGCGCACACACAGACCAAACAGCCCCCCCCAAAAAAAAACATCCTCCCCCCCACACACACATAGAGCGCGTGCACGCGCGCGCACACACACACACACACATAGCATACACACACTAACACACACACAAAACGCGCGCACACCCACAGCACACACACCCACACCCACCCACCCACAGCGCACGCACACACACACACACACACACACACACACACACACAGAGTGCACGCACAGACACACACAATATATATAGGGACCTCTTGAGAACTTGGCAACAGTTTTCTTCATGCCAGCGGAGGCATGTTAAAACCCCTTCAATGCCAAGAGAAACTAGCAGTAGAAAGTGCTCTTTTAAGTCATAAAATCAATATCCAAAACAATAAGCCTAAGAACTGAGAAACCAATGTGGAGATATGTCACTCCAGATCAACTGTGTAAACTTTTTTAGCCTTCCAGAGTTATTTCCCTTTTTCTGATGACGTCATCAGTGACGTGATACGTCCCATGGCACTCGAAGGTTTTTAAAATCATGCTGAATTTTCAACAACAAAAAAAGAACAAAACTAAAACAAAACAAAAAAACCCAAAACAACCAAAAAACGGCGGCTGTTTGCAGCCGATGTGATTGATAAGCACCTCCCCCAACCAGAGGTGCGTTTTGGCACACTCATGCTTTAATTCGAAACAGATGAACCACATCCGGAAATCATCAGCAAGAGCGGCATGAGACCTGACATAGTATTCCACTCCAAGGCAACAAAACAAGCGATTCTGATTGAGCTCACTGTGCCATACGAAAGCAGAATGGAGGAAGCCCACATCTACAAGACTGAGAAGTATGCTAGTCTAGCCAGCAGCCTGAGAGAATCTGGCTTCCAAGCCAAAGTCCTCGCCATAGAGATTGGTGCAAGAGGGTTTGTAGGCGCATCTGCCTACAGCCTCATGAAACAGCTGTCGATTTCTGGCAGAGAGAGGACATGGGCTCTAAAGGCAATGGCAGAAACAGCAGGAAAGAGTTCCAGCTGGATCTGGTCGAGGAGGAAATAATCAAACTTGGTGTACAATGGCTCAGTGGTTAAAACGTCTGCCAGAAAACGCGACTCAGTTCTGAAGTGGCGACCACCCAGGAGGCGCGGGTTCGAACCTGCTGAGGACTAGGAAAAAAAAAATAAAAGAAAAGGCGGCATTGCAGGGGCATCCAGGAGTCGTGACCTGGGTGCGGCCCGGCCCCCTTAGACTATATGGAGTTCAGTGCCGAAACACTTGACTGAGGGGGAGCTTCTTCTCTGAAGAATTATAGCAAGTATTATTCACCCCCGAGTTATGTTGATAAATTAGTTAATGAGGGCTGATTGAGCTTTTTTATTTATTTATTTTCCCAAAACGGGCTTGCTGGTATTCAGAACCAAATAAGCAAATCATAAGGCGAAATACAACTTGGCCATTTGTTTGCCCATTAACATTCAGCCCAGTCTCCCATTTATGATTATGTGGAGTGATGGCGTAGAAATAACGCGAGAGAATCTGAGCGCGCTGGTTCGAATCATGGCTCAGCCGCCGATATTTTCTCCCTCTCCACTAGACCTTGAGTGGTGGTCTGGACGCTAGTCATTCGGATGAGACGGACGGTCCCATGTGCAGCAAGCACTTAGCGCACGTAAAAGAATCCACGGCAACAAAAGGGTTGTTCCTGGCAAAATTCTGTAGAAAAATCTAGCTCGATAGGAAAAAACAAAACTGCACGCAGAAAAAATACAAAAAAATGGGTGGCGCTGTAGTGTAGCGACGCGCTCTCCCTGGGGAGAGCAGCCCGAATTTCACACAGAGAAATCTGTTGTGATAAAAAGAAATACAAATACAAAATACAAAAAAGATCACAAATGATGTTTGGGTTTGAAGACGGCCTGACTATTTTTTTTCTTGATTGCAATTAAAAGAAAAGAAATATAAATTCTGGACAGAACACACACAGTGACACTAACTACACCATCGATGTGTTTACTCCAAATGAATATCTTAACTCACTCAGTACGGCCAGTCCTCTCTTCTCCTTTACACAGACCCCTCGGATGTCCAGTGGGTGTCTGAATGACCCAACCTTTAGCTTCCGTCGTCAGAATTGTGGTATTCTTTGTCAACATTCACCTCTTCAGTATAAAAGCCTTCCGCTTGCTTTATTTTGATGATGGTAATAGGGGTGAAACGCTGTTAACGTCGTCTCTTTCGCCGTTCGTATGGAGAGAGTTAAAAGTGGATACTGAATTAAAAGAATGAACATTAAGAGAAACTGAATGGACCGCTTCGGAGTTTCTGTAAGCCTGTCGAACACGCGGATCTGGCGAAAACGGCTATATGTTGTGGTGTGCCTGAGGCGATGGCAACGTCTCCTTTACCGCGGACTGAATTTCTTAGATAATCGAGTAATACCAAAGTGATTTAAACAGCGTTATCACCTCGAAAACCGAAATCGATTCATCACGCCTCCCCCTCCCCCCCCCCACCCCCCCCCCCCAAAAAAGCATACGTTTAGATATTGATTTTTGAACTTCATTGGTAGGCGCAATTTTAGCGCTATTAGTAAGTCTACTTACTCTTGAACCAAATGTGCTTGGTTCGAACCTGCTAACATATCCCCCCCCCCCCAAAAAAAAAAAAAGATTATCTTATTAAATACAGAACACATTTAAACTTTTTTTTTACTGGATAAAATGTGTCGGCCTAAATGGTACGAAGATAGTAAACAAAAGTACATAAATGGCCTTGATGGAAAGAAAAATATAAACAATGCTTCAACGCAGATGCTATCTACCACTTCAATTAATGGCCAGACTATGCAAGATCAAATTTATTCATTTGGATCCAAAATGACCAATATCATAGAAAATGCAGCAGATACATCAGGATTATTTAAAAATAAACTGGGAAAAGGGAAACAACGAAAGAATGAAAACTTTCCATGGTATGATAATGAATGTGAAAAGAGTTTCTTAGAGCCAAAAACAGATTTAAAAGATGTAGAAGTGCAGAAGCAAAAGAAAATAAATCTAAACTGAGTAAAAGCTATAAACAACAGTTACGACTGCCATTTAGAAAATATCAAATATTTTTCACTAAGAAAGTAAAGGGCATGAAAAGTAAGGATCCAAAATGTTTTTGGAAGCTGTTAGATGGCACAGAACAGGAGAAAAAAGAAATACATAATGAAATAATTTGTGAAACATTTTATTACTTCAAAGATTTAGATACAGTTCAAACTAATGCACAGACTGAAGCTCTGCAGGCTAATGATATTGTTAAAACAAATCAAGACCTTGACGTGCCATTTACTGTAGAGGAAGTAAAGACTGCAATCAAAATGCTGGAAAAATAAATCATGTGGAACAGACCAAATTACAAATGAATTACTTAAGGCTGCTCCAGAGAATTTTGTATTGCTGATTACTTTGTTTTTAGTTTAGTTATGCATTATGGTAAGGTACCTGAAGAATGGACGGTAGCCATAGTAAAACCGTTTTATAAACAGAAAGGAAGCAAAGACTCTCCAGCAAACTATAAAGGTATATATTAAGTTGTTTCGGTAAATTGTTTCCTTTGCTCATACTTGGATGATAATGGTACCATTGGAGAAGAACAAGTTGGCTTTAGGGCAGGCTACTTGGTTACAGACCATAATTTCACTTTACACTCTATAATAAAGTTCTTTCTTGCCAAGAAAAAGCAACTGTATTGCACTTTCATAGACTATGAGAAAGCTTTTGATTTGGTGGATAGGTCTTTTTTTGTGGCTCAAAATGGTTAATGAAAATATTACCAGAAAGTTATTATGTGTTATAGGATTTGTACAGCAAAGCTGAATCTCAAATAAAATTGAATCAAGAATTATCATTTTTCATGTACAACTGGTGTGAGACAAGGGGAACATTTATCGCCGTTAATGTTTGCATTGTTTTTGTAAATAATTATACATCTCCTGAATTTGGAACACACACACACACACACACACACACACACACGCGCGCGAACGCGCTTACACACACACACACACACACACACACGCACGCACGAACGCGCTCACACACACACACACACACACACACAAACCCGCAGTTGCAGATCGGTGATCATCTGTTTTTCCTGATAACATAATTCCTCCGATCTGGAACCAAGTACAATAATTTTCGTCAATAGGGAACACACAAGTATTGTAAAACCCGTTCCACACCCACCCTTATAAAACAAAGCAACATCGTATCAACCCAAATGCAACACTTGCTGGGAACCCATAAATGCAACACTTGCTGCAAACCCATTTTAATGTTTCATTCAGTGTTTATGTATTCCACTTCTTTCCTTTTGTGGGATCCTGCGTAGATAAAGACAATAACAACAGCCATACAAAAAAAGACGAGAAACAAAACACACGATCTTTTCTTTATGATTTCTGAGTGCCGTTCGTTTTAAAACAGGATAGCGAGAATACATGATTTGGAGTAAAGAAACAAAAAAAGGCACCCGAATTGTTTTAGTTTTTAGCTTGTAAGAAACTGGTCACTTACGGAATAAGCAATAAACACAAACAGAATAAAGTAAAACAAGTAAATAGGTGAACGAATAATAAATATGCAAATGAATGAATGAATAAATCAATAATAAATGTAGAACTTTTTACATAAATAGATAATACCAAAAGATTCTTTGAAAAAAAAGCGCGAACGTCAGTTCACACGCCTGCTTATATTTATTCAGTATTAATCTTTTCGTTTTCCATCGTGTAATCCTTGTGCATAATGTTTTTTGCAGTTATTTGTCATGTGGTAGCTGCGTTTTATCTTCCATTTCATTGTGCATTTTTGTCGTGTGATATTAGTCTTTTTTGAAGGACTATGACTCTCAAACTAGGAGGCAAAACTGCACTGGCTCTTGGTGCTGCAGCCTTGTGGGCTAGTTGGCCTTTGGGAACCATCCCAACATCAACTGTCCTAAAACCCTCTTGGCCGAGAGAGTGGGGATGTACTTGGGCAAGACACTCTCCACTATAATCAAATTCTAGCCCAAATAGTCGGAACAGCAGTTGCCTCCTCTGCTGTTCTGATAGTCATAGTCGGACACGACTATCATATATATATATATATATATATATATATATATATATTAGTCTAACATGCAGTCAGTAATATTTCAGCCCTTAGATATAAATAGACTGCAGAGGAACAATCTTTATTCCATGCTACATTTCACCCTTCCAAACTGTATTAATTTCAACGGAAAAAAAAAAACAACCCGAAAATAAGAAGCTGACATTGCTCACCCGGACGCGGTTTCTCCATGTGCGAGGAGTAAGCAGGAGAGGCAGAAGATGAAACAAACGAAGATGGTCTTCATTCTGGTGGCAGACTTCAGCGAAAGCGTTTTCCGTCAACGACTCTGTTCCGACGGTAGGAGATTAGAACAGGCCTGATGACGGCGACTGGTCGACAACTCTGGTTTTTATAGGTGAGATGGTGAACGAAAAGGTCGCGCAATGCGCATGCGCAAGAGCCCGAGGGAGTTGTGAAATCATTTGAGAGGAGGAGTCAGTCGAGCCAGAACACTGACAGCGAGGCCAGAATAAAGAGAAGAATTGTTGAACTGCACGTGTGTGTGTGTGTGTGTGTGTGTGTGTGTGTGTGTGTAGGATCACGCCTTTGTGTGTATGTGTGTGTGTAGGATCACGCCTTTGTGTGTGTGTGTGTGTGTGTGCTCTTCAGTGTTCCTTTAAACATACGGTGAATCAATTTCATATTTGAGAGGCAACAGCTGTCCCATTCCATTTAGTCGACACATAATCTATTACTGGCAGAATATATGGACAGAAGAAGAGCTTTCGTGAATAGACATTGAGGACCTTTTTAGTTTTTGCTAGCTGAAGTATTCAATTAGAGAGAAGTTTACTTAAGTACTTTGTATGATCAGTCCAAGATAGATCTTTGCCAATAATGACACCCAGAATTTTATGTAAATCTCCCTCTTCAGGAATAGTGGTTTGAAGTGATGTTTTATTCTTTGTCTTTTTTGTCGTGCACATACATACATACACTTCGTTTTCTGAGCACTTAAGGACTTGTGGTTCAATCGTGTCCAGTCGTTAAGTTTCAGAATATCATCTTGCAGTTCAACAGCTTGTTTTCTTGCGTCTGAATTGCTTAAATGTAAGGATGTGTGTCATATGCAAACATTTCACATTTACATTTCATATAACACGGTAAGTCATTAACATGAGTGGAGAATAAAATTGGCCCTAAAATGGATTCCTATGGTACTCTTTATTTAATAGATGTGAAATTGGAGGATTGATTAGTGTGTGTGTGCATGCATGTGCGCTCGAAGGTGTGTGTGAGTGTGTATGTGTGTGCGTACACACGCGCGCACTTGTGTGTGTGTATGTGTGTGTGTGTGTGTGTGTGTGTGTGCGCGCGCGCTTGTGTATGTTTTGTTATCTGTCAGAAAGCGACGACAGGTGTCATCCCAGTTGGCCAATCCCATCGAATTGGTGATCCCGTTTCGCTCATTCCCTGGTTCGCATAGCCTATGTGTTCAGTTCCTCTGTGTCTCTGCTTTCACTGACGATTGTGAATGCTGTCACAGTGATCTGATGACAAACCAAGGTGTGTGTGTGTGTGTGTGCTAAAAACCCCTCCTTGTCAACACAGCCAATTCAGCCAGAGACGGAATGAGTGGTGTTCAAGGCGTGGACGTTCACTCAGTCAGTCACACAGAGGAGTGATTGATTGATTGATTGATTGATGTGGATACTTCTATAGCGCCTATCCTCGGTCAGAGACCAAGCTCTAAGCGCTTTACATACACGGGGACATTTGCACCACAGGCTGCCTACCTGGGTAGAGCCGACTGACGGCTGCCACTGGGCGCTCATCATTCGTTTCCTGTGTCATTCAATCAGATTTCAGACGCACACACATACACACTCAGACAGACATGTAACATTTTACGTGTATGACCGTTTTTTTTTTATTTACCCCGCCATGTAGGCAGCCATACTCCGTTTTCGGGGGTATGCATGCTGGGTATATTCTTGTTTCCATAACCCACCGAACGCTGACATGGATTACAGGATCTTTAACGTGCGTATTTGATCTTCTGCGTGCGCATACACACGAAGGGGGTTCAGGCACTAGCAGGTCTGCAAATATGTTGACCTGGGAGATCGGAAAAATCTCTACCCTTTACCCACCAGGTGCACCGAGATTCGAACCCAGGACCCTCAGATTGAAAGTCCAGCGCTTTAACCATTCGGCTATTGCACCCGTCGAGTGGAGGGGAAGAATTGTGGATATTGCCCCACAGTCATCAATTTGATTATTCTTGTACTGCTTATTGCACGTGGGTCTCCTGCTTCAGTCTCAGTTCAGGCTGTCACTCAACTGACATCAGCCTTTGTTTTTGACTCACTTGTGTAAACACTTGTGTGTGTGTGTGTGTGTGTGTGTGTGTGTGTGTGTGTGTGTGTGTGTGTGTGTGTGTGTGTGCTAAACTTTAACATTGACATTTTCTCTGCAAATACTTTGTCAGTTGACACCAAATTAGGCATAAAAATAGGAAAAAATTAGTTCGTTCCAGTCATCTTGTTTAAAACAATATTGCACCTCTGGGATGGGCACAAAAAATTAAAAAAAAATATTTTGTGCCCATCCCAGAGGTACAATGTTGTTTTAAACAAAATGACTGGAAAGAACTAAATTTTTCCTATTTTTATGCCTAATTTGGTGTCAACTGACAGAGTATTGGCAGAGAAAATGTCAATGTTAAAGTTTACCACGGACACACACACACACACACACACACACACACACACACACACACACAGACAACCGAACACCGGGTTAAAACATAGACTCACTTTGTTTACACAAGTGAGTCAAAAATGAGCAAAATGAAAAAAAAAACAACAAAAAAACCAGACACATACAACACATACCGCACCACAGACCAGCATGGGGGATGGAGAGTGAGAGAGGTTCTCAGTCAATCATACACATTTGACAAACAGTATCATTAAAATGAACGATTTATATTACACATTATAGCATAAGGTGGGAAAGGCAATGTTTTTTTTTTTGAAGGTGGTTGGACAATGGTGTTTAATTGTTTCTGAGAGAGAGAGAGAACGAACGAACGAACGAAATTTTATTTTACGAGGGTAAAGGAGTAAGCAGAAAGTACTTTTTTACATCCAGCCCTCTGGGCATAAATAATAATTGGAAAAAAAGCAACAAAGTAAAAAAAAAAAAGGAAAAAAAAAAAAAAAAAAGCGAGAGTCAATTCACAACACCAACGTCAAAATTGCATAAGCATTTGCAAACATAAACATAGAACTTATGTACAATACAATATCGCGATAGATGAATAACAACGAGGACAATAGGGTAAGGGGCGTGGTGGAGAGCGGAAGGAAGAATGGACAAGGGGAAGAGTAAAGAAGGCAGGGGAGGCTGACAACAGACAGATATAGTAACAGTGACAGTGGAGAGACAGAGACTGACAGGGGAGGAGAGAGGCGTATATATAATGACAATCTATACATGATTTTTTTGTTTATAATTGATATGTGTCACATAATCACATGTTTTTCAATAAATGTGCACGATATATGTTTTTAAAGTTAGGGATGCTTTTTACAGTGTTTACATTGAGGCAGGATAATAATTCATTCCATAAACAGCCCCCTGAATAAGACAGACTAGATTTAAAAAGATCGATCCTTGGAAGTGGTACCATAAGAGAGAGAGAGAGAGAGAGGGGGGGGGGGGGGGGGGTAAGGGGGGGGGGGGGTCTGAATAGGCGAAAAGGGACAAAGCTCCCCAGTCTGATGAGGCCACTGAGGGTGGCGGCACGATCAAAGGGTAGGTGAAACTGGAATAGGCGAATCGGACCTCCTGCCTTCCACGACAGGCTAATCCCAGTCAGCCACACTGGCACCACACGTCAACTTTACAAATAATCACGTGGTACGAGAGGCAACATGTTACATATCTAATTAGAAAGAGCGTTGTTATCTTGTCTGTATTTTTTTTCTTTTTTTTCTCTCTATTTCTTTTAAGATAAGGTTTTTATGTTCACATCTACGTGTTCTGACGAGATTTTTGTTGTTGTTGTTATGTATCATGTTAACCTTTCTGCTGTGGTATGCAACATCTGTGTACATCATTTGTCTACGGCTGTTTTATTGAATGTTCTCTCAAACTTGTGAGTTCTGTCAAGATTGTTTTGCTGTTCATCATGGTAATTTTTTTTTTATTTTTTATCTGGTCTAGTATTCACAATATGCACACAGCATTCGTCTTCGGCTGTTTCAGTTGTATATTTTCCTTTCTTCCGTTGAGAAAAAATTAAGATTTTCAGCTGAAAAAAAAAAGGAATAAACCACCTGTATCTATCATTAGCTTCTACATCACAATGCCAGTTTTGTTTTGAAAGTAAGAAGATTCGTTTGTCTTTAAATTCACAAATGACAAATTTGGCAACCCCTCGGATCAACTAGACTTGTGTACGTTCGTCACGGGCCGACTGAATTGACCAGATTCATGTTTAAATAGCATTTCATAAGCCTGTCCACAGAGTATTAGCATTGATAAGGTAAGGCGAAGAAGACGAGAACTGCCAAAACAGTTCAGTTTCTTAAGGAGTCGTCACTGCATTCGGGCAACCCATATACGCTACACTACATCTGCTATACAGATGCCTGACCAGCAATGTTTCCAAAACACGCTTTGTCAGGCCGTGAGGAAAAAGAATAAGAAGAACAAGAGAGGCAAGGCCTTCAAGACTCACTTGTGATAAATTAAGTCCCCTAGCATTAATTACAGAGTAATTTCCCTTTTTTACTATCTGCACCAAAACATTTGCAAAATAAATAAAAATTCCATGCTTAGCAAAAGAAGTTCCTGTTTGAACAAAAATGATAATAATGACTCCTCTTGTTGTTGTGTCAGAATAAGAGGTTAAAGTGCCAAGTTTAGAGAATAAAAAAAATATAAATATAACAGTAAATGCAGTTTGCATATAATTAGGCTTCATTTAAAAAAAAAAAAAATTTGTGCCCATCCGAGAGGTGCAATATTGTTTTAAACAAGATGACTGGAAAGAACTGAATGTTTCCTATTTTTATGCCAAATTTAGTGTCAACTGACAAAGCATTTGCAGAGAAAATGTCAATGTTAAAGTTTACCACAGACACACAGACACACGGACACACACACACAGAGACAACCGAACACCGGGTTAAAACATAGACTCACTTTGTTTACACAAGTGAGTCAAAAATAAATACACAAATAAACAAGAGAGGCAAGGCCTTCCAGACTTGCTTGCGATACACACTTTATCCATTCGTTAATATTGGAAGCTTGGGGGAGGAAAGAAGGTATGCTAGTAGGTTTGTAATGCACCGTTTTCACGAATAAAAACAATTTATGATTGAATTCGTTCGCATCTCACTCCTTTTCAGAGCGCATGCTCTCGTGTTAATTAATAATCCTCACTCACCAATCACGCCATATATATATACACTATACAGAGAGAGAGAGAGAGAGAGAGAGAGAGAGAGAGAATTTTACAGAAAACTAACAGAATTCATTCTCATTCATTCACACATTCACTCTATGTTAAAGGCACGACACACATGACATCACCACACCATTGACAATATAATTTATTTATTTTATTTTCATTATTATTATTTATTTATTTATTTATTTATTATATTATTATCATTATTTATTTATTTAATTTTTTTCTCAAGGCCTGACAAAGCGCGTTGGGTTACGCTGCTGGTCAGGCATCTGCTTGGCAGATGTGGTGTAGCGTATATGGATTTGTCCGAACGCAGTGACGCCTCCTTGAGCTACTGAAACTGAAACGGACAATTAATATAAATGTTCCAGTCCACTAGGGCAGCACAGTCATTGGCGCCTCTCTCCTCTCGGGGTCTCTGGGCAGTGGGCAGCCAACAACGGGGCGCCTTAGTTCCGTTACTGCTGCCGGTGGTCTTTGGTCCAGCGCCGCACCACAAGGTATTTAACTCACTCAGTGCAGCCAGTCCTCTCTTCTCCTCTACACAGACCCCTCGGATGTCCAGTGGGTGTCTGAATGACCCAAGCTTTAGCTTCCGTCGTCAGAACTGTGGTATTCTTTGTCAACATTCACCTCTTCAGTATAAGAGCATTCCGCTTGCAATATTTTGATGGTGGTAATTGGGGGTGAAACGCTGTTAACGTCGTCTCTTTCGCCGTTCGTATGGAGAGAGTTAACCCCCCCCAAAAAAACAACAAAAACACACTTTATGTTCATCGTTGCTAATGAACGTGTTTGTGCTGGTGTCTCCGTATTGTCTTGTATTGTCCGTTTGGTCCCGTCAGTCACATGTGTGTGTGTGTGTGTGTGTGTGTGTGTGTGTGTGTGTGTGTGTGCCCTGTACAATGTCACTAACCTTTCTACATACACCCGCACTTCATCCATATAATCATACTATCTATCAGTTAAGAAATAAGAATTTATGATTGTTAACTCATAGAATTTGCAGCAATAGTAATAAACCCTAGCTGCTTCTTATCGTATCTTTTATCACAACATATATAGTCCATCCAAGCGAAAGCTAACATGATATCATTCTGTCCTCGACATTTACAGAAATTACTTCTAAAGACCTTGGACAACAATAAATGTTCTTACAATCAAGTTGAAAAGCAAGTAGTATTATGTTATTTAACAATATTCTATCTACGCTAAAATACTATCGTGAAATATATTCTCAAATCATTATATTCTCACCTGCACACTCGGGTACAGAGCGGGTTACTTGCGGCTTACACATGCAACAAACGCCGCACCAAAAGTTAATTGTACGTTTTAATCTCAGATGCTGGTTACACGTGTACGTCATTTGTATTACGTCATGTTTCATCATCGTCATTAGTGTTGACTGTGTGACGTTTTACAACGCATGTTTCGAAAAGGCATCGAAACAAAACTGAAAGTATAAATAAAATATTGTGCCTTGTACTTAAAATAGGCCTGGACACATTGATGTGATGGCGTCCATCACAAGGTTCAAACCAACACATGTGGTTCCAGAGTAAGAAGACTTAGTCACAGCACTAAAGCGCACCTACCAATGACGCTGAAAAAAAAGAAAAAAAGAAGTATGTTGGGTTTGTGTGTGTGTGTGTGTGTGTGTGTGTGTGTGTGTGTGTGATAAAAGCGATTACGGTATTCCAGGAGACAACGCCGTTTAAATCATGTTATTTTGGTAAATCTCGATTGTTTAATAAAGGTAACAGCGCCATTATACCTCGGGCACAGCACAACATGTAGTCCCTTTCTCTAGATATGCGTGTTCGACAGTATTCAGTTTCAGTTTCAGTAGCTCAAGGAGGCGTCACTACGTTCGGACAAATCCATATACGCTACACCACATCAGCCAAGCAGATGCCTGACCAGCAGCGTAACCCAACGCGCTTAGTCAGGCCTTGAGAAAAAAAAAAAGAGAAAAAAAAGTTAATAAATAATAGATGAATACATGAATAAAAGAACTACTACTACTAATAATAATATGTATAAGGCGCAAAAACTTGATGAAATCAACAAAAAGCGTACAAAAAACCCACACAAAACAACAACAACAACAACAAAAAAACACACACAAAAAAAAACGGCTCACAGAAATAACGATGTGATCCATTCAGTTTTTCTTTCATGGTCTTTCTGGTTAATTCAGTATCCACTTTGAATAATTCATGTGCAGTAAACACATCAATGGTGTAGTTAGTGTCACTATATGTGCTCTGTACAGATTTTTTTTTTTTTTTTTTTTTTTTTTTAATAGCGAACAAGAAAAACGAGGTTATGCTGTTTTCAAACCAAGACATGACGGGCGCAATAGCCGAGTGGTTAAAGCGTTGGACTGTCAATCTGAGGGTCCTGGGTTCGAATCACGGTGACGGCGCCTGGTGGGTAAAGGGTGGAGATTTTTACGATCTCCCAGGTCAACATATGTGCAGACCTGCTTAGTGCCTGAACTCCCTTCGTGTGTATATGCAAGCAGAAGATCAAATACGCACGTTAAAGATCCTGTAATCCATGTCAGCGTTCGGTGGGTTATGGAAACAAGAACATACCCAGCATGCACACCCCCGAAAACGGAGTATGGCTGCCTACATGGCGGGGTAAAAACGGTCATACACGTAAAAGCCCACTCGTGTGCATACGAGTGAACGCAGAAGAAGAAGAAGAAGAAGAAACCAAGACATAAATTGTGATTTTTATTTTTATTTGATCGGGATCCTCAACGAAATAACCGTTGATGATCCGGAAATACAGCCTAGTCCGGAATACTTACAAGGTATTGTTGGCATGACAGTCAAGATATGTTTCAATTCCCACTGTGTTCAATCCAAATTTGGTATTGATAGACAAAGTATTTCCAAGAAAATGACAAAGGCTAACGTTTGCCACACACACACACACACACACACACACACACACACACACACACAGAGTTACAACAATTTGCATTCTCACAGACATGAAAGCCACGAACAAATATACGCAGGCCCAACATTTACATAAAGCACAAGATAAGATAAGATAAGATAAGATAAGATAAGATAAGAATAACTTTATTATCTCAAACTGGAGAAATTTGGTCAGGTGCATTATCACAACATAGACAAGTAAACAACATTGGGACCATAACTGTGAAAGCCAACAACAGCCCCTACAAATATTACGAAGACACAAATGTAAAAAATATCACATACATCGTTTCATACATATATCCACACACTGCAGGTAATAACTAGTATTCTTAATGTAAAAACAGAAAGAATTAAGAAACATTATTTGAATATAATTATAAACATAGCCTACTATACTGCACATTGATTATAATAGACAGATAAGATAAGAATAAAGATGAATTGCGGAAAACCACAACCAGATAATCAGCACACACACCCGCACCCCTCGCCCCCACCCCACACACGCGGATAACTTGATTAAACAAGAGTAATAAACATATGTTCTCAAATAAAAGCATTTCACATATTCGCTTTTAAAAACGTTGCAATTAATTATTACATCGTAATTATTAAACAGAAATATATTTAGAAAATGGACGTTAGCGTTAGACATATTCCATTGTACATTCATCCTGCATATTGCACATTATTCTTCCTACATATTGCACATTCATTATAACCAATTGTCACGTTTTAAGCTCAGTAAACACACACACACACACACACACACACACACACACACACACACACACACACACACACCACAACTAGAACAAGGTACAGCCTATCATGCACGGACTTTCACACGTCTCACATGAGACGCACGCACGCACACACACACACACACACACACACACACACACACACACACACACACACACACACACACACACACAGTTCTCAAAAATTTAAAAGGTGGACTGAACGTGGAGCTCTGGATTTCAACTTAAAAGTTCTGTAGCGTCGTCCTGATGGCAACAGCTCATAATACTTTGCTAAAATAAGGGTGTCGTCAGTTGCTATCTGCCTGCTTTTTTTTAACTACTCGACTTTCATACAGCTCTTGCATACTAGCTTGTTTCACTCCCACAATTTTACTGCATACACTCATGACATCGTTCAAAACACGCTTACTCCTCACTCCTAAACTTCCATACCAGCACATAAATGAAACTGTGAGCACGGACTCGATACAACATTGATAATAACTTTGAAGAATATTTGAATTCATACCAACATTTCTAAGCTTCTGTAAACAAAAAATTCTAGATTGACATTTCTTATGAATGGAATCAACATTTCTGTCAAAAGTCAGCTTATTGTCTAAGATGGTCCCTAAATATCTATATTCATTGACCCTCTCCACTGTTTGACCATCAATAACAAGGTTAGCTACAGGCAAGGGGTCTTTCCGAAAATCTATTAACATTTCTTTTGTTTTCAATACGTTGAGACCCAGAAAGTTTTTCTCACACCAGGAACAGAACTTTTTAATTTCACTAAAATAAATAGCATCAGAGTTGGACAGATCTTCAATTGCTGAATCATCAGAATATTTTATGACAGGAGTTTCCTCCGTGCCTCTGCAGTCATTTGTGTACAGTGTAAAAAGAACAGGGGATAGCACTGTACCTTGGGGTGGACCAGTAGAAGTAGATTTTAGAGAAGAGTGGGCAGAATGAAAGCGGACGGACTGAGTTCTATTGAGAAGAAAACTTACTATCCAAAGAGTAAGCTTCGGATCAACATCCATGCCTAGCAGTTTGAGGGCAAGGAGATGAGGTTGTATTGTGTTAAAAGCAGAAGCGAAGTCAACAAAAAGGATACGAACAAAAGATCCCGTGTTATTCAAATGAAGGAAAGCATTATGAAGGAGAGTTAGGATAGCATCGTCAGTACTTCTGTGTGCTTTATAAGCAAAGTGAAGAGAGTCAAGCTGCTGTTCAGTGAAAGAAAGAAGATGTCGGAGATTAACTTTTTCAAAGCATTTCATCACTACTGAAGTCAGGGCAACAGGACGGTAATCAACATATAAGCTCTCTCTCTCTCTCTCTTTCTCTCTCTCTCTCCCTCCCCCCCCCCCTCTCTCTCTCTCTCTCTCTCTCTCTCACAACGAAACAAACAAGCACTATCATTCTTTATTGGACAAAGGCACAAAGCCTACAACAGTCGTTAACGTGTCGGTTCATGGACAAAGAATGGTGAGCAACAGATGTACCAGATTAGCCATAATTACACACACACACTTACGAAACAATATCACTCTTTATTGGACAAAGGCACAAAGTCCGCAGCACAGCAGTGTCAGTCTTTGATGTGTCGGTTCATGGACAAATCATGAGCAGCAGATGCACAGGAGTAGACAGATCGTGTTTCACCACCTGTGACTGTAATCATGTTGCAAATCAACATGAAAGACTGAAAAAGCAATGCGGAACGAGGGTTTTAGGAGGCGTGGTGTCAGCTTCATCGCAGGGTTAGCATAATGACATAATTTTTCAGCAACCTCATGAAACATGATGGAATGCACGGTTCACAAAAAAGTTAAGGACCACTTGGGAACGTGAACAGTTTTATTTTTGGGAGCATGTTGAAAAGATGCCGGATTTCGGGTAAACAGCCACGAATGCACCAGTTATACCTTTTCTTCTTCTTCCTTTCTGTCTGCAAATGTATTTCACCTTCACCTTCACCCAGTGGAGGGTCGTCGGGGCACGCAGATGATTCCCAGACCAGCTCTTTCTGTCGGTTCCCGTCTCTCGCAGCTCTCTGGGAATCTGGGAACTTCAGATCTGTCCATTCTTTGGTGTTGTCCTGTCACATTTTCTTTTACCTACCTCTTCTCCAACTGCCTGGTACGGTGCACTGCACAATGATCTCTGAGAGCCCGTCGGATCTTGTGACGTGTCCGTACCATTTGAGCTTCCTCCTCATGATGACGGTTAGGAGGTCATTGTGGGGTCCAGTGGCTTGGGTGATCTGTCGGACCTCAGTGTTTGTGACGTGCTCAGTGTAGAAGATGCCTAGTAGTTTTCGGAAGCATTTCATTATTTCCATGGCTTGGATTTTCTTCTGGAGGCCGGCAGTGAAAGTCCACGTTTCGCAAGCATTGAGAAGCATTGATTCACTTTAGATCTGAGTCTGAATTTTTTTTGTCTTTCCAAATGGGCTTCAGTCGAGTGAGCGCTGCTGTAGTCTGCGCTATCCTGGACATTATTTCTAGTTTGGAGCCTTCATCTGTAACAATTGCACCCAGGTACTTGAACCTAGATACAGAATTCAAAGACTGCCCATTGACTTTGATATCAGTGCTAATGCCGTTCGTATACTTCGTCATGGCCTTGATCTTTTCTGCACTGATTTCCTTTCTGTATGCCCTGGAACTGATGTCAAGTCTTTCTACCTGGTTGAAGAGTTCGGTCTCATTTCCTGCCAAGCCACCAGTGTCATTGCGAACCAAATATTTGTTATGGTTCTGCCTCTGGTGGTGATGGTGCCATTGTGGTTTTCCAATGGATCCGACATGATACGTTCCATGAATATGTTGAATAGTGTAGGGGATAGTAGACAACTCTATCTGACCCTAACTGTGTTCTGAACCAGTTTCTGATGGAACCGTTGTGGAGGACTGCGGTGATTGCCTTGTCGTACAGTTGTTGGATATCTCGGATAACACCGGAGTTGATGCATTTTCTCATTGTCGCCCACAAACCCTCATGCCGCACTGTGTCAAACGCTTTCCTGAAATCTACGAAGACATGGTACACAGGTTGTGGGTGTTGAAGATATTTCTCGCATATTATTCTCAGATTGAAAATCTGTTCTGGGGTGCTGCGTACAGTTTGGAAGCCCTCTTGTTCTTCAGCTTCAGCTTTCAGTCTGTTCAAGATGATTTTCAGCAGTACCTTGCTCGGGTGGCTGATAAGGCTTATTGTGCGGTGATTTTGGCATAAATGGAGGTTTCCTTTCTTTGGGAGTATGATAACTAGTAAATTTATTTACTTCACTATCAAAGTGGATTTTGTTTAACTCACTCAGTACGACCAGTCCTCCCTTCTCCTCTACACAGACCCCTCGGATGTCCAGTGGGTGTCTGAAATACCCAACCTTTAGCTTCCGTCGTCAGAATTGTGGTATTCTTTGTCAACAATCACCTCTTCAGTATGAGAGCTTTCCGCTTGCAATATTTTGACGGTGGTAATTGGGGTGAAACGCTGTTAACGTCGTCTCTTTCGCCGTTCGTATGGAGAGAGTTAAACACAATTTTGTCAGGGACAACCCTTTTGTTACCGTGGGTTCTTTTATGCTGGCTACATGCTGTACACGGAGCCTTGGTTCTATTGTCTCATCCGAATGACTTGCAAACAGACCACCAAAGTCTAGTGAAGACGGAGGTGTGGGGGTGGGGGTGGGGGGTGGGGGGCGTGTGCGTGTGTTTGGGGGGTGGGGGGGGGGGGGAGTGAATCCCCGCAAAGATGTAAATGTTCTGTATGTATGATAGTCAGTCGTGTCCGAGTATGACCATCAGAACAGCAGAGGAGGCAACTGTTGTCTCAATTATCCAGGTTATAATATCTATCTATCTATTTATTTATTTTTTGTATTCAAATTATTACATAATATGATGAAGTAAGAACATTTGAATACTTTTTGATGTATTGGTTCTGATGTGTGTGGGTACAGGACATACTGAAGAGACGCTTTTTATACTAATGAAGACAGAGAAAACACACACACACACACACACACACACACACACACACACACACACACACACACACACACACACACACACACTAACACACACACAGAAAAAAAAAATTCCATACTAGTGTTGCATCAGAACTGGTCACATCATGTAATGGATGTACATATGCATATCATGTGATAGATAGCCTGTATGTTTTTATGTATCCTATTAGTGGAAAATGCCGTACTTTCTTTACTTCTGGCTTAACAGAAAGAGAAAGAAAATCCATACACAAAAAAAAGAAACTAATACATATACAATTAAGGTTTGTTTGTTGTTTTTTTTTTTTTTTTTTTAAAGGATAAAGAAAAGTATTTAACAAAAAGTGATTGTCAGTGATGCGAAATATTTGCGCTCTCTCTCTCTCTCTCTCTTTTTTTTTTTTTTCAAAGGTGACACACGCGCAAATCTTTTGTAAGCTCTGTATGATCTTTAACTCACTCAGTATGGCCAGTCCTCTCTTCTCCTCTACACAGACCCCTCGGATGTCCAGTGGGTGTCTGAATGACCCAACCTTTAGCTTCCGTCGTCAGAATTGTGGTATTCTTTGTCAACAATCACCTCTTCAGTATGAGAGCTTTCCGCTTGCAATATTTTGACGGTGGTAATTGGGGTGAAACGCTGTTAACGTCGACTTTTTCGCCGTTCGTATGGAGAGAGTTAAACACAATTTGTTACCGTGGGTTCTTTTATGCTGGCTACATGCTGTACACGGAGCCTTGGTTCTATTGTCTCATCCGAATGACTTGCAAACAGACCACCAAAGTCTAGTGAAGAGGGGGTGTGGGGGTGGGGGGTGGGGGGGCGGGGCGGGGGGGGGGGGGGGGGGGGGGGGGGGGGGGGGGGGGGGGAGTGAATCCCCGCAAAGATGTAAATGTTCTGTATGTATGATAGTCAGTAGCGTCCGAGTATGACCATCAGAACAGCAGAGGAGGCAACTGTTGTCTCAATTATCCAGGTTATAATATCTATCTATCTATTTATTCTTTTTTGTATTCAAATTATTACATAATATGATGAAGTAAGAACATTTGAATACTTTTTGATGTATTGGTTCTGATGTGTGTGGGTACAGGACATACTGAAGAGACGCTTATATAAAACACACACACACACACACACACACACACACACACACACACTAACACACACACACACACACACACACACACACACACACACTAACACACACACACACATACACACACACACACACACACACACACACACACACACACACCTATACACACACAGAGAAAAATAAAATCAATATTCCATACTAGTGTTGCATCAGAACTGGTCACATCATGTAATGGATGTACATATGCATATCATGTGATAGATAGCCTGTATGTTTTTATGTATCCTATTAGTGGAAAATGCCGTACTTTCTTTACTTCTGGCTTAACAGAAAGAGAAAGAAAATCCATACACAAAAAAAGAAACTAATACATATACAATTAAGGTTTGTTTGTTGTTTTTTTGTTGTTGTTTTTTTAAAGGATAAAGAAAAGTATTTAACAAAAAGTGACTGTCAGTAATGCGAAATATTTGCGCTCTCTCTCTCTCTCTCTCTTCTTTTTTTTTTTCAAAGGTGACACACGCGCAAATCTTTTGTAAGCTCTGTATGATCTTTAACTCACTCAGTATGGCCAGTCCTCTCTTCTCCTCTACACAGACCCCTCGGATGTCCAGTGGGTGTCTGAAATACCCAACCTTTAGCTTCCGTCGTCAGAATTGTGGTATTCTTTGTCAACAATCACCTCTTCAGTATGAGAGCTTTCCGCTTGCAATATTTTGACGGTGGTAATTGGGGTGAAACGCTGTTAACGTCGACTTTTTCGCCGTTCGTATGGAGAGAGTTAAACACAATTTGTTACCGTGGGTTCTTTTATGCTGGCTACATGCTGTACACGGAGCCTTGGTTCTATTGTCTCATCCGAATGACTTGCAAACAGACCACCAAAGTCTAGTGAAGAGGGGGTGTGGGGGTGGGGGTGGGGGGCGGGGCGGGGGGGGGGGGGTGGCGGGGGGGGGGGGGGGGGGGGGGAGTGAATCCCCGCAAAGATGTAAATGTTCTGTATGTATGATAGTCAGTAGCGTCCGAGTATGACCATCAGAACAGCAGAGGAGGCAACTGTTGTCTCAATTATCCAGGTTATAATATCTATCTATCTATTTATTCTTTTTTGTATTCAAATTATTACATAATATGATGAAGTAAGAACATTTGAATACTTTTTGATGTATTGGTTCTGATGTGTGTGGGTACAGGACATACTGAAGAGACGCTTATATAAAACACACACACACACACACACACACACACACACACACTAACACACACACACACACACACACACACACACACACACACACACACACTAACACACACACACACATACACACACACACACACACACACACACACACACACACACACCTATACACACACAGAGAAAAATAAAATCAATATTCCATACTAGTGTTGCATCAGAACTGGTCACATCATGTAATGGATGTACATATGCATATCATGTGATAGATAGCCTGTATGTTTTTATGTATCCTATTAGTGGAAAATGCCGTACTTTCTTTACTTCTGGCTTAACAGAAAGAGAAAGAAAATCCATACATAAAAAAAAGAAACTAATACATATACAATTAAGGGTTTTTTTTTTTTTTTTTTTTTTTTTTTTTTTTTTTTTTTTTTAAAGGATAAAGAAAAGTATTTAACAAAAAGTGATTGTCAGTGATGCGAAATATTTGCGCGCTCTCTCTCTCTCTCTCTCTTCTTTTTTTTTTTTTCAAAGGTGACACACGCGCAAATCTTTTGTAAGCTCTGTATGATCTTTAACTCACTCAGTATGGCCAGTCCTCTCTTCTCCTCTACACAGACCCCTCGGATGTCCAGTGGGTGTCTGAATGACCCAACCTTTAGCTTCCGTCGTCAGAAT
>NC_134889.1:25825375-25837875 GCF_041734735.1 Babylonia areolata | reverse complement strand
ACAAAGGTTACCAAACAGGATCCACGTGACGTGGGATGGCGGGAACAGATCAAGCTCAAGGAGGCGTCACTGCGTTCGGACAAATCCATATACGCTACACCACATCTGCCAAGCGGCAGATGCCTGACCAGCAGCGTAACCCAACGCGCTTAGTCAGGCCTTGAGAAAAAAACCCCAAAAAACAAACAAACAAAAAAACAAAAAACAAAACAAAACAAAAAAACTACTACTACTACTAATAATAATATGTATAAGGCGCAAAAACTTGATGAAGTCAACTATAAGCGTACAATTAAAAAAGAAAAAAAAAGAAAAAAAAAGAAGAAAAAATAACTAACTAAATAATAATATAATTAAAAAATAACTAACTAACCAACTAACTAACTAAATAATAGTAATAAAAATAAATAGATAAAAAAAAGACAACAATGATGATAAATAAGCAAATAAATGTTAAAAAATAAAATAAATGCAGACACACATTCACACATACACACACATATGCATAACAGATATGCACCAAACATGCAGTTCCCCAGATATGAAAGCACAGTCAAATACACATAAACGTACATGAGCCCCAACACACACACACACACACACACACACACACACACACACACACACACACATTACCCTGCACCCCCTCTACCCCCCTCTACACACAAAACCTAATGAATGAATCATGTCGTGCTATGTGACACGCATCACTGCATGCGAAACCTGACGCCGTTGCTGGTTCCATCCGTCACGCTGCACAGATTTCAGCTGCAGAGTGGAAACAGCCGAATCGTCAAAGCGATGGACTTTCGATCTGAGGGTCCCGGGTTCGAATCTCGGTGACGACGTCTAGTGGGTAAAGGGTGGTGGAGATTTTTCCGATCTCCCGGGTCAACATATGTGCAGACCTGCTAGTGCCTGAACCCCCCTTCGTGTGTATTACGCAAGCAGAAGATCAAATACGCACGTTAAAGATCATGTTGTCCATGTCAGCATTTGGTGGGTTATTGAAACAAGAACATACCAAGCATGCACACCCCCGAAAACGGAGTATGGCTGCCTACATGGCGAGGTAAATAAACGAAACGGTCATACACGTAAAATGTTACATGTCTGTCTGAGTGTGTATGTGTGCATGCCTGAAATCTGATTGAATGACACAGGAAACGAATGATGAGCACCCAGTGGCAGCCGTCAGTCGGCTCTACCCAGGTAGGCAGCCTGTTGTGCAAATGTTCCCCGTATTTGTAAAGCGCTTAGAACTTGGTCTCCGACCGAGGATATGCGCTATATAAGTATCCATATCAATCAATCAATCAATCAACCAATATCACACTTGTCAGATTCATCTCCTCCATCCCCAGTCCCCCACCTCGCACTAGACCTTATTGCGGTGGTCTGGACGCTAGTCATTCGGCTGAAACGATAAACCGAGGTCCCGTGTTCACTGCAACACTCACTTAGTGATTGTAAAAAAAACAAAACAAAATAAAAAAAACATCAAAAAACAAACAAACAAAAAACTCCCCACAGAAACACGGCAATAAGCGTGTCACCCCTGGCAATGCTCTGTAAAAAAAAAAAAACCCACAAAAAACCCCACTTTGATAGGAAAAAACAAACAACAACAAAAAACACGGCAGTTAGTGTGTCAGCCCTGGCAATACTCTGTAAAAAACAAAACAAAAAACCCCCACTTTGATATGAAAAAACAAACAACAACAAAAAACACGGCAGTTAGTGTGTCAGCCCTGGCAATACTCTGTAAAAAACAAAACAAAAAACCCCCACTTTGATATGAAAAAACAAACAACAAAAAACACGGCAGTTAGTGTGTCACCCCTGACAATACTCTGTAAAAAAACAAACAAACAAAAAACCCCACTTTGATAGGAAAAAACAAACAACAACAAAAAACACGGCAGTTAGTGTGTCACCCTGGCAGTACTCTGTAAAAAACAAACAAACCCACTTTGATGGGAAAAAAGCAAAAAAACAAACACACACATGCAGACAGAATGATTAAAAAAAAAAAAAAAAAAAAGAAAGAAAGAAAAAAGGTGGCACTGCACAGTGGCGACGGACTCACTCTGCTGCCCCAATTTCACACACAGAGAAATATGTCTCGACAATAGAATACAATACAATACAATACACTGCAATACACTGCAATGCAATGCAATGCAACGCAATGCAATGCAACAGAATGCAATGCAGTGCAATAGAATACAATGCAATACAGTACAAAGAGGTAATATATATATATATATATATATATATACATATATATATATATTGATAGTCAGTCGTGTCCGACAATGACCATCAGAACAGCAGAGGAGGCAATTGCTGTTCCGACTATTTGGGCTAGAATTTGATTATAGTGGAGAGTATCTTGCCCAAGTTACATCCCCACTCTCTCGGCCAAGAGGGTTTTAGGACAGTCGGCGTTGGGATGGTTCCCAAAGGCCAACTAGCCCACAAGGCTGCAGCACTAAGAGCCAGTGCAATTTTGCCTCCTAGTTTGAGAGTCATAGTCCCTCACGAAAGACTAAGCTGTAAATGGTTTCCCATTGACAAAGAGGTAAACCCCACACTTAAAGACTCACAATGAATATTTATATTTGTATATAGCTATTTCCATTTGGTGCCATTTAATTTATTTTTTTTATTATTTTTTATTTTATTTGTTTGTTGTTTTCTTCTTATGTTGGACATGTTGCTGCTGCCAAAAAGAAAATCTCTGTACCAAAGTATAGACAATAAAGTTTGTGTATTGTGTATTGTATTGTGTGCAATGTGATGTTTTAGACACAAACGGAGAGACACCGATTTGGTTCATCCGTTGCAGACCCAATGCAATGCAGTGCAATACAGTGCAAAGAGGTAAACTCCAGACTTAATTAACTCTCTCCACACGAACGGCGAAAGAGACGACGTTAACAGCGTTTCAGCCCAATAACCATCATCAAAATATTGCAAACGGAAGGCCCTTATACTGAAGAAGTGAATGTTGACAAAGAATACCACAATTCTGACGACGGAAGCTAAAGGTTGGGTCATTCAGACACACACTGGACATCCGAGAGGTCTGTGTAGTGGAGAAGAGAGGACTGGCCGTACTGAGTGAGTTAAGACTTCACCATGTAATGTTTAGGATACACAGGAAGTGACGGCGATTTGGTTCTTCCCTTACTTGCTGACGTGATGGTGATGATGACGAAACTCTGCGTGGTAGGCTACTTTTACACATGCGTATATGTTGTGTGTGTGTGTGTGTGTGTGTGTGTGTGTGTGTGTGTGTTTTACATTGATTTGCTTATTTGTTAATTTATTATCATTATTGTCTTTTTATTCTATTCTTATTTCTTCTTCTTCTTCTTCTTCTTCTTCTTCTTCTTCTTCTTATCATTATTATTATATTATTTTTAATATTATTGCTATCATTATTATCATCTTTTCCCCCTTATTTTTCTTTCTTTCTTTTTTTTTCGTTTTTTCTTTCTTTCTTTCTTTCTTTCTTTATGTTTTTAATTCAAGCATTTATTTACTTCTTTTTTTCTCTCCTTTTTTTGTCCCCAAGCACTGACTAAGCGCGATGGGTTACGCGGTTGCCTCCTCTGATGTTCTGATGGTCATAGTCGGACACGACCGACTATCACATATATACATGCGTCACATCATACTGTCGATACTGTATCACGCGTAATTCCACCAATGATGTTCATGGATATACTTATGTAAAAGGTCGTGAACTCCGTACTAGCTAATAACTACATTGCAAGACACTCGTTAAAAAAAAGGAGAGGGGAAAAAAAAAAAGAAAAGAAAAGAAAAGAGTTGTTTTAAGGTCACCGGGAAAATCCGCAGGAAACCTGTACAAGGACAGAGAGCGAAACAACAGAGTAGAGAGCTTTGTAGTATAGCAGTGATATGATTCCAGAGTGATGTTTGCGGGAATTCCCGACGTTACATCTCGATTTGTGTTTCCCACTCCAGCGTAACAATATTGTGCGAGAACTGAGAAAAAATAGTTTCTAGAATGCTGTTAAGTTAATGTTTACAAAACAAAATCCTTTTGGAATACATAAAAAAGCAAGATAACAATTTATTAAAACAAACATTAAGGAACAAAACTAGATCAAAGACAACAAAACAGCAGCAAAATGCACCAAAATGAAAATGTCAATGCAATGTCAAACGTCAACCAGTAGTATTTGAAATCAAAACAGTTATCTTGGACAACACACACACACGCACGCACGCACGCACGCACGCATATATATATATATACACACACATATACATATATATCGAGATATATATATATATATATATATAGACCATGCAACGATATTATATCTGAAGACATCGATAACTTCAATTTCTGAAGCCATCCATAATTGTAGCGAACTGTGTGCCATGTTCCCAATAAAGTGCTGTTAAAAATTTTTCATTGTGTTTCAAATGTTCTCCTTCTTCTTTTGCGTTCGTGGGCTGCTACTCCCACGTTCACTCTTATATAGACGAGTGGACTATCACGTGTATGACCGTTTTTACCCGGCCATGTAGGCAGCCATACTCCGTTTTCGGGAGAGTGCATGCTGGGTATGTTCTTGCTTCCATAACCCAACCGAACGCTGACATGGATTACAGGATCTTTAACGTGCGTATTTGATCTTCTGCTTGCCGTATACACACACGAAGGGGGTTCAGGCACTAGCAGGTCTGCACATAATCATGTTGACCTGGGGGATCGGAAAAAAAAAATCTCCACCCCTTTTACCCACCAAGCGCCGTCACCGATATTCGACCCCGGGACCCTCAGGTTGAAAGTACAAGGCTTTAACCACTGGATTGTTCCGCCCGTCGTTTCAAATGATTATGTACACTTTGAGGGTTCTTTTTCTTTTTCTATCACCAGGTCACTGTGGATTTTTAAATTTTTAGATTAAAAAAAAATCCTTTTCTGTTCCTTCTGCTCAGATGCAAGTCTACTAAAGTAAAAGACCTCGTTTGTATTGTCTTCAGTTGTCTGTTGGCCGCCATTCTTTCTCTGTCTCTGGATCTTGCAATTGGAATGAACTTCCTCTTTCGCTTCGTCAAGTCTCAACACTCAGCTCTTTCAAGTCTGGCCTTAAAACCCACCTCTTCCCAAAATAGCCTCCTTTGTCTGCCTCTTCCTTGTCTTTAGTTTCTACAGTTTTAGAGTTAGGCATGCGTGTGAATGACTGGTGCGAAAGCGCTTTGATTTGTCTCTGCACAAGATTCAGCGCTATATAGAAATACCATTATTATTATTTTTTTTTATTATTGTTATTATTATTATTATTATTATAAACGTATCTAGCAGCAGTGTCAGGAGGAGGAATTTTGTTTAATGTCCCGTCACACATATCGGTGATTGAAGACATTTTGTAAAAGTATTTATGAATACATCTGAGTATTATCGGTTAGAAGGGGTGGGAGATGTGGATGAATAGAGGGTTGGGAGAAACTGGGCAAATGAGGGTAAAAATGTGGGTGAAATTTGGAAGAAAAAACAACAACAACAACAAAAAACCTCTAAATACAGTTACAGGAAATTACTTAAAGGACTTCGTAAAAGAGAAGTCGTTAAACTGACAAGCGAAACAGTTTCAGTATCAGTTTCAGTAACTCAAGGAGGCGTCACTGCGTTCGGACAAATCCATATACGCTACACTACATCTGCCAAGCAGATGCCTGACCAGCAGCGTAACCCAACGCGCTTAGTCAGGCCTTGAGAAAAAAAAATATTGATCAGCTTACATAAATAAATAAATTAAAATTATGATGTAAGCGAAACAACTGATAATGAATGCAAAAAGTCAGTGTCAGTTCGGTTACAAACACGATGCATTGTTCTTTGTCGTACCCAGACTTCGGGTACTCTGTAAACACAATGAACTGTGTCATATCGCCTGGAGAATCATTGGGCTGGAAGCCCATCGATCGTTCATTTGTTTATTTATAGTCTGTTCATCTGAGCCTATCGATCACAAGACTGGATTTCAAACTGTTCCACCTCTATCTCTTTTCGACTGTCTGTCTGTCTGTCTATCTATCTAACTGCTCTCTCTCTCTCTCTTCTCTCTCTCTCTCTCTCTCTCTCTCTCTCTCTCTGTGTGTGTGTGTGAAATAGATATGTTCCTAAAAAAATATTTGTCTCCAAAATCGGTTTTTAATTTTTGTAATATGCTCAAAGGAGGCCAATAAAGTCATTTTAGCTGTTAGTAATATGATTTGATTTGCAAATGTTGCCTAGCCACACTTTTGGAGTTAAAAGACATTTGTGTTTTCTCAACTTTTATGTGACATTGTTGTGTATTTGGAAATGTTTGTTCTGGGCATGAAAACACTATTTTGCAGTAATCCTCCATACTCCAATATGTGTGTACTTGTGTGTGTGTGTGTGTGTGTGTGTGTGTGTGTGTGTGTGTGTGTGTGTGTGTGTGTGTGTGTGTGTGTGTGTGTGTGTGTGTGTGTGTGTGTGTGTGTGTGTGAATCTGTGGTCCAACAGATAACGTTGTGCCTTTTCTCATCATTATGTCCCTCTGTATATGTCTGGCTGTCTATCTGTCCGTCTGTTCTGTCTGTCTGTCAGTCTGTCAATTTCTCTCGCCACTTTCAATGATCATTGAGCTGTCTGCCGAAACTGAAAGCTACACTTTTATGTGTTTCCTGCTGATGTATTTCGATCGCTACTTTCGCTTTCGCTTTCACTTTCGAGGAACTACGAGGAGAAAGCAGAGTTGAACATTACCACCATCACCCACACCCTGCCCCGATCCCCTCATCACTCTCACGACACGTAATTATTCATAGGGAGGTAGGGGTGGGGGGGGGTTGGGGGGGGAAGAACGGTGAGGCTGGAGGGGACGGGGTGGAGGGTAGAGGGAGGGAGGTGAAGGATGCGCTGAGTGCCAAGAACTGATCCTTAACTCACTCAGTACGGCCAGTCCTCTCTTCTCCTCTACACAGACCCCTCGGATGTCCAGTGGGTGTCTGAATGACCCAACCTTTAGCTTCCGTCGTCAGAATTGTGGTATTCTTTGTCAACATTCACGTCTTCAGTATAAGAGTCTTCCGCTTGCAATATTTTGATGATGGTAACTGGGGTGAAACGCTGTTAACGTCGTCTCTTTCGCCGTTCGTATGGAGAGAGTTAAAAACAAAAACAAAAACAACAACAACAAAAAAAAAAAAAACAAAAAAAAAAACACACACACCAGAAATATGGTTTCCGGCTCTGGACGTTGTGTTGCTGATAGTGACACAGAGTGGGATGGATGGAGCCGATTGTCGATCACAACTGCCCCTCAGACAGGGAGCTCCTGACGTTCACAGCAACTAGAGATGTGCACATAACACACACGCACACACACACACACACACACACACACACACACACACACACACACACACACACACACACACACACACACTCACTCTCTCTCTCTCTCTGTCTCTCTCTCTGTGTCTCTCTCACTCTCTGACTGGCTGGCTATGTATGTATGTATGAATGTATGTCTCTCTCTCTCTCTCTCTCTATCTGTCTGTCCTCCTATCTATATATCTTTCTATCTATGTATCTGTCTGTCTGTCTATCTATCTGTCTATCTATCTATGTATCTGTCTGTCTGTCTATACACACACACATATATATATATATATATACAAATATATATATACCTATCTATCTAATCTCAGTGAGGCGACAGTTTCTCTAACGACGGAGCAACACCAGTCAGTAGCGATCAAAGGGTAAACATGGACAGGCAGATCACAACACACACACACACACACACACACACACACACACACACACACACACACACACACACACACACACACACACACACACACACACACACACACACACACACAAAGGGGGTGGGGGGTGGGGGGATGGGGATAAGGAAGTGGGGGTGTGGGTGTGTGTGTGTGTGCGGGGGGTGGGGGTGGGGGGGGAGTTAGGTGACACGCAGTTATTTCTATGGTATCCTTCCAAACAAAGCGGGTATTAAGGGTATTTTCGTATCCGACCTCTTCTAATTTCAGTTATTATTTGTTTTTGTTTTTTGTTGTTGTTGTTTTTTTTTCACTGCATTGAGACACTTAAAAACACACCCGATCATGTTTTACGCAATACACCGAGTGTGTGTGTGACTTCCCCTTTTCCCCGATCCTACAGTGCAGACAGTGTGTTAATTTCACTTCCTTGGGCTGGCTTAACCCGCATGGATGCGTGGAGATTCAGATTGCGTGCGTGCGTGCGTGCTTGTGTGTGCGTGTGCGTGTGTGTGAGCTTGCGCGCAGGTGCGTGTGTAAGTTTCTGTAAACGCACTTGTGCACGCGTGTTTGCTCGCGCATGTGTGTCAGTGTGCCCGCCGGCATGCGCATAATTGTGAGTGTTTTGCATATGTGAGGAGGCGTGCGTGTATGTATGTGTGTCAGTTTATGTGTGAGTGTGTGTGTGTGTGTGTGTGTGTGTGTGTGCGTGTGTGCGTGCGCGCGCATGTGTGTGTGTGTGTGTGTGTGTGTGTGTGTGAGTGCTTACCTGCGTCTGCGGCGAGCACCTGCGCGCATGTGTGTGTGTGTGTGTGTGTGTGTGTGTGTGTGTGTGTGTGTGTGTGTGTGTGTGTGTGTTCGCAAGCATACGCATGCGCCCAATCTGCCGTTTCTCACCCTCGACTGGCGTACAATAACTGCGCGTTGAAACCTCAGCTGGGAGAGTGTTGACAAATACCCGTACATGTAAGCCGCCATTGCATACTCATATGGTGCAGAAAAGACGATGGTTATATTATGAGGAAAAGTAGTAGGCAGAACATGTATATCTACATGTCCAAACAAGTAAACGACAACCCCCACCCACCACCTGATTATCGAGGCTGCCTGACCCCCCCCCCCCCCCCTCACTCCACCTCTACCTTCCCTCCACAATCACCACCACCACCACCACCACCATGCGACCCTTGACGTCACGAGCAGAAATCCCGAACGCTGCAAGGACATTGGCTTCGTCTGGTGCACGCGCTGTATGCCTTGCTCTCGTCCAATGAACAGGCAGCTGTAATCCTAGTCTATGTCGAGACTTGTTGAGCGCTGACGATTTCTGGGAAATTGGGTTTGGCATTCTTACACAGAAGCTGAAGCTTACGCAGCTGTTAATGTCATATTGGTTTCTCGGGAACTGGAGTGGTGGAATTTCGAAAGTAATACAATACACAATATATAAATTTTATTGTCTATACTTTGGTACAGAGATTTTTTTTTTTTTTTGGCGGACAGTTTGACGACTTTATTAAAGCGTGGCCATCGTTAGTGACATTGATTTCTTTTTCATGGTGGCGGTTTCTACTTCGGGAGGTGCTGTAGTGTAGTGTGTGTATGTGTTTTGTTTTCTTCTTCAGTGGTAGAAGAACGGGGGTTTGTTCTGTCTGTCTGAACTGTTGTGAGATTGTCGCGCGGTGTTGCGCAAAAGTTCGTTGTGCGGCTCAAATCACAGCTGTGCGTCCGTCTGTATGCGGTACACACACACACACACACACACACACACACACACACACACACACACACACACACACATATATATATATATATATATATATATACATATATACACTGCAGGCGAATGCTGATCAAGCGACATTGGCCAATCAGGTAAGTGGGTTTTTTTTTTTTTTTTTTTGTAATCAATAATACAGAGTAAAATGTATTAGATACATTATTTTCTGCAGGTACGGCAGTATTTGTCAGTGTAAATACTTAGTAATGTATATTGGCATCATGTTTTTGTGTCAATACTGAGTATTAACTGATTACATACCACTGACTGTGGTGACTGACCTTGTGTGAATGTTGAGTAAAGTATATTAACTGATTACATACCACTAGGGTGACTGACATTGTGTGAATGTTGAGTAAAGTATATTAACTGATTACATACCACTAGGGTAACTGACATTATGTGAATGTTGAGTAAAGTATATTAACTGATTACATACCACTAGGGTGACTGACATTGTGTGAATGTTGAGTAAAGTATATTAACTGATTACATACCACTAGGGTGACTGACATTGTGTGAATGTTGAGTAAAGTATATTAACTGATTACATACCACTAGGGTGACTGACATTATGTGAATGTTGAGTAAAGTATATTAACTGATTACATACCACTAGGGTGACTGACATTGTGTGGTGAATGTTGAGTAAAGTATATTAACTGATTACATACCACTAGGGTAACTGACATTGTGTGAATGTTGAGTAAAGTATATTAACTGATTACATACCACTAGGGTAACTGACATTGTGTGAATGTTGAGTAAAGTATATTAGCTGATTACATACCACTAGGGTAACTGACATTGTGTGAATGTTGAGTAAAGTATATTAACTGATTACATACCACTAGGGTGACTGACATTGTGTGGTGAATGTTGAGTAAAGTATATTAACTGATTACATACCACTAGGGTAACTGACATTGTGTGAATGTTGAGTAAAGTATATTAACTGATTACATACCACTAGGGTGACTGACGTTGTGTGAATGTTGAGTAAAGTATATTAACTGATTACATACCACTAGGGTGACTGACATTGTGTGAATGTTGAGTAAAGTATATTAACTGATTACATACCACTAGGGTGACTGACGTTGTGTGAATGTTGAGTAAAGTATATTAACTGATTACATACCACTAGGGTGACTGACGTTGTGTGAATGTTGAGTAAAGTATATTAACTGATTAAATACCACTAGGGTGACTGACGTTGTGTGAATGTTGAGTAAAGTATATTAACTGATTACATACCACTAGGGTGACTGACGTTGTGTGAATGTTGAGTAAAGTATATTAACTGATTACATACCACTAGGGTGACTGACGTTGTGTGAATGTTGAGTAAAGTATATTAACTGATTACATACCACTAGGGTAACTGACATTGTGTGAATGGTGAGTAAAGTATATTAACTGATTACATACCACTAGGGTAACTGACATTGTGTGAATGTTGAGTAAAGTATATTAACTGATTACATACCACTAGGGTAACTGACATTGTGTGAATGTTGAGTAAAGTATATTAACTGATTACATACCACTAGGGTGACTGACATTGTGTGAATGGTGAGTAAAGTATATTAACTGATTACATACCACTAGGGTAAGTGACATTATGTGAATGTTGAGTAAAGTATATTAACTGATTACATACCACTAGGGTGACTGACATTGTGTGGTGAATGTTGAGTAAAGTATATTAACTGATTACATACCACTAGGGTAACTGACATTGTGTGAATGTTGAGTAAAGTATATTAACTGATTACATACCACTAGGGTAACTGACATTGTGTGAATGTTGAGTAAAGTATATTAGCTGATTACATACCACTAGGGTAACTGACATTGTGTGAATGTTGAGTAAAGTATATTAACTGATTACATACCACTGGGGTGACTGACATTGTGTGGTGAATGTTGAGTAAAGTATATTAACTGATTACATACCACTAGGGTAACTGACATTGTGTGAATGTTGAGTAAAGTATATTAACTGATTACATACCACTAGGGTGACTGACGTTGTGTGAATGTTGAGTAAAGTATATTAACTGATTACATACCACTAGGGTGACTGACATTGTGTGAATGTTGAGTAAAGTATATTAACTGATTACATACCACTAGGGTGACTGACGTTGTGTGAATGTTGAGTAAAGTATATTAACTGATTACATACCACTAGGGTGACTGACGTTGTGTGAATGTTGAGTAAAGTATATTAACTGATTACATACCACTAGGGTGACTGACGTTGTGTGAATGTTGAGTAAAGTATATTAACTGATTACATACCACTAGGGTGACTGACGTTGTGTGAATGTTGAGTAAAGTATATTAACTGATTACATACCACTAGGGTGACTGACGTTGTGTGAATGTTGAGTAAAGTATATTAACTGATTACATACCACTAGGGTAACTGACATTGTGTGAATGGTGAGTAAAGTATATTAACTGATTACATACCACTAGGGTAACTGACATTATGTGAATGTTGAGTAAAGTATATTAACTGATTACATACCACTAGGGTAACTGACATTGTGTGAATGTTGAGTAAAGTATATTAACTGATTACATACCACTAGGGTAACTGACATTATGTGAATGTTGAGTAAAGTATATTAACTGATTACATACCACTGGGGTGACTGACATTGTGTGGTGAATGTTGAGTAAAGTATATTAACTGATTACATACCACTAGGGTGACTGACATTGTGTGGTGAATGTTGAGTAAAGTATATTAACTGATTACATACCACTAGGGTGACTGACATTGTGTGAATGTTGAGTAAAGTATATTAACTGATTACATACCACTGGGGTAACTGACATTGTGTGGTGAATGTTGAGTAAAGTATATTAACTGATTACATACCACTGGGGTAAC
>NC_134889.1:25817875-25820375 GCF_041734735.1 Babylonia areolata | reverse complement strand
CGCCGTTGATGGTGTATTATGATGTCCACATATTATGTCACAACATAACGTTCACACATCGGCCTAAGCCTGTGTGTGAATGAACTAACCATCTTGAATCACAAGTGTGTCTCTGTGCCTCTCTACGTATACCCCCTGTACAAAATAAACGACAAGATTTTCGATAATGTTTGACAGAACAGAAATAACAGTAATATTGTCAGTTTTGTCCGTTAAAAAACAACAACAACAACAAAAACAAACAAACAAACAACAACAACAACAACAACAAACACCAAGAAAATGAAATACACTTTTATCTGTGTTGTCCAGCTCTTGAATACACTCGAGAAAAATGTTAGTTAGGAAGAATATCATAGTTTACATTGTTTAAATTGAATGTGGTGACCCACTTTTGAGTGTCTTCTTCTTCTTCTTCTTCGTTTGAGAGCTGCAACTCCCACGTTCACTCGTATGTACACGAGTGGGCTTTTACGTGAATGGTCCGAATTTTACCCCGCCATGTTGGCATCCTGATATACTCCGTTTCCGTGTTGTTCGAAAAAAATTCTTGTTTCCATACAGAGCTTTCAAAGTGTGTGTGTGTTGTGTGTGTGTGTGTGTGTGTGTGTGTGTGTGTTGTGTGTGTTTGTGTGTGTGTGTGTGTGTTCTTTTTCTTTCTTCTTCTTTTTTTTAAGATAATTTTTTGGGATTTTTTTCAGTTTCTCCTCTGTTATGTATTTCTACTAACACCATGCTTTAATTTTATTTAGTATTGTGTAGCGTATACCCTATTTAGGGCGGGGACTGGATGTAAAAAAAAAAAAAAAGAAAAGAAAAAAAAAAGCACACCAGTGTTTATCTATTATCCTCGAAATAAAGAATTTTGTCTTGTCTTGTCTTGTCTTGTCTTGTCTTGTCTCTCTCCGTCTCTCGGCATGTCTTTTGTGTCCCTTCCTGTCTCTCTGGGCCCTTGGACAACGATCAACAGTGAAGCTAAAAAAAAAAATAAATAAAATAAAAAAAACCCAACAAACCCCCCCCAAAAACCGATAGCTCGAAATAAAAAATAAAAAAAACCCAACAACCCCACCTTCCTCCCTCCCCCCCCCCTCCTCCACCCATCCCTCCAAACGGAAAACAAAATACATGTTGCTGTTGTGCCGTGAAATAAATTGATAAGAAATTTTTCCCCGCACTTCACAATGACACTAGTTTATCATATCAGTGAATCATGATGATGATGATGATGATGATAATGAGATGATGTTGATGTGTGCAAAACCTCCAATTATATATTGGCCCGTGGTGTGGTGGCCAGGTCTTCAGTAACGCCAGCGTCCGCCTGAAGGAAAAAAATGTTTGTCTACATGTTACGAAACCCGACCGTTATAAATTCCACTTACTATTTTCTGGAGAAAAAAAAAATCCCACAAAAATTATTGCTAAAACTTACAGCCTTCGTTTCGACCATACCGTTGTTTCTTTTCCGTACTAAAACTTTGTACATTGATAGCTAAATTAACTCACTCAGTACGGCCAGTCCTCTCTTCTCCTCTACACAGACCCCTCGGATGTCCAGTGGGTGTCTCAATGATCCGACCTTTAGCTTCCGTCGTCAGAACTGTGGTATTCTTTGTCAACATTCACCTCTTCAGTATAAGAGCGTTCCGCTTGCAATATTTTGATGATGGTAATTGGGATGAAACGCTGTTAACGTCGTCTCTTTCGCCGTTCGTATGGAGAGAGTTAACCTTGTCTGTTTCGAAGGAAAACAAGAAAAACACCAACAGATTGGGAGAGAGTGTTATTTTGTTTGCTTGTGCGGGTTTTTTGTTGTTGTTTTTTGGTGTGTTTGTGGTGTTTTGTTGTTATTGTTGTTGTTGTTGTTGTTGTTCTTGTTGTTTTCTAATATCACTCTCTTTGTATTTATATGGTGTGTGTGAAAGATGTTGATGTATAATGTTTCGATGCTCCCACTGATTGGGGCATGTGAAGCACACTTCTTGCCCCTGCATTGCCATGCCTTTCCTTCCCTTTCATTGCCGTGCCTTGCCTTTCCTTGTCTTGCCTTGCCTTTCATTTCCTTGCCTTGCCTTTCTTTGTCTTGTCTTGCCTTGCCTTTCATTTCTATTCCTTGCCTTGCCTTGCCTTTCCTTGTCTTGTCTTGTCTCGCCTTTCCTTCCCTTTCATTGCCTTGCCTTTCCTTTCCTTTCCTTGCCTTTCCTTTCCTTTCCTTTCCTTTCCTTGCCTTTCCTTTCCTTTGCTTGCCTTTCCTTTCCTTTCCTTTCCTTGCCTTTCCTTTCCTTTCCTTTCCTTGCCTTTCCTTTCCTTGCCTTTCCTTGCCTTGCCTTGCCTTTCCTTTCCTTTCCTTTCCTTGCCTTTCCTTTCCTTGCCTTTCCTTGCCTTTCCTTTCCTTTCCTTGCCTTTCCTTTCCTTTTCTTGCCTTTCCTTGCCTTTCCTTTCCTTGCCTTGTCTTGTCTTTCCTTTCCTTGTCTTGTCTTGCCTTTCCTTTCCTTTC
>NC_134889.1:25740375-25787875 GCF_041734735.1 Babylonia areolata | reverse complement strand
TGGAGGACTTCAGTTTTCTTCAGGCTTATAGTCAGACCGAATGCCTTGGCTGCCTGTGAAAAACGGTGACCTGCAGAGCTTCTTCTGTGTGTGTCAGGAGGGCGCAGTCGTCTGCAAAGAGCAGGTCCAGGAAAGCTTCTTCTGAGGTCTTCGAGTGGGCCATGAGCCTTCGTAAGTTGAATACGCTGCCGTCGGTCCTGAATCTGATATAACTCCCCTCGTCTAGATCCTCCTTTGCTTCTCTCATCATCATGCTGAAGAAGATCGCGAAGAGTATGGGGACTAATACGCAGCCTTGCTTCACTCCATTGCTGATTGGGAATTCTTCAGAGTAATCACCATTACACTTGACTTGACCCATTTGTCCTTCGTGGAGTTGTTGTAGGATTGCGAGGAACTTTGGAGGGCATCCCAGTTTGGTCATTATTTTCCATAGGCCATCTCTGCTGACTGTGTCGAAAGCTTTCGTGAGGTCTATGAATGCTGCATATAAGTTCATATTCTGTTCTCTGCACTTCTCTTGGATCTGCCTCAGCACAAAGATCATGTCAGCTGTTCCTCTATTTGCTCTGAAGCCGCACTGGCTCTCTGGGAGATGTACCTCAGCAATGGATGGGATGAGCATGTCCAGGAGAACTCGGGCGAGGATCTTGCCAGCAATGGAGAGCAATGTGATGCCTCTGTAGTTGGAGCAGTCTGATTTGGAACCCTTATTCTTAAAGAGAGAGACAATCACTGCATCTCGCATGTCCTGTGGCACTACTCCTTCATTCCAGCACGATGTGAATAGCTCCTCAAGCTTCTGAATGAGGGTGTCTCCTCCATGCTTACAAACCTCTGCTGGGATACCGTCGATGCCTGGTGCTTTGTGACACTTCAGCTTCTAAATATCCGTTATTTATAAACTCGTTATCAAATGTTATTCAAGTGTTATAATACCCCTTCCCATGCCCACCCCCAGTCCCCTGGTTTTGAATTGTGGTCCATGGCCAAAGTTCATTAAAACAATTTCGTTCGTTCGTTCGTTCGTTCTCTCTCTCTCTCTCTCTCTCTCTCTCTCTCTCTCTGTCTGTCTTCCTGACTGTCTGCCTGTCTGTCTCTTTCTGTCAGTCTTATTTTCTTTCTCTGTCTGTCTATCTGTCTGTCTATCATCTGTCACCAACATCAATTAAACTTTCCACAACAGGATTACTGAACTGTTATCAGTAGCTTCGTTTTATTTACTATGCGCTGCAGGCAGATCCTGCACTGGCGTTCACTGCACACTAATCATCGGTCACTTGTTTCTTTATCTGTTATCACTATTGTCTTCTTATTTTATTTCTATTTCGTTATTATTATTATTATTATTATTACTACTTTTCTTTCTTTCTTTTTTCTTCTTGTTATTACTTGCCTTCTTTTTCTTTTTTTTCCTTTTATAGATGATTTAAAAAAATTTTTATTTATTTATTTATTCATTCAGTTATTTTTCTATTATTGTTTTTATTTATTTATCTTTTACACACACACACACACACACACACACACACACACACACACGCACTATCTATCTATCTATCTATCTATCTATATATATATATATATGTGTGTGTGTGTGTGTGTGTGTGTGTGTGTGTGTGTGTGTGTGTGTGTGTGTGTGTAGTTTACACGTGTATATATATATATATAAAATTCTCAATGCCTGACTAAGCGCGTTGGGTTACGCGTGTATGGATTTTGTCCGAACGCAATGACGCCTCCTTGAGCTACTGATACTGATACTGATACTGATACTGATTCTGATACTGATACTGATTCTGATACTAATACTGATACTGATTCTGATACTAATACTGATACTGATTCTGATACTGATACTGATTCTGATACTGGTTCTGACACTGATACTGATACTGATACATCGGTCGCTTTGTATCGTTGTTATTTTTTTATTTTTTTATTTTTTATTTTTTTTTTTTTTCAGAAGGAGTACACGCTGCTGACGATGGACCATCTCTTTGAGGACAACATGGACCAGGCAGAGTCTGACTACAGCTTGGAAACCTTTCGGAGATGGTGGGATGTGGAGCTGCCAGACCTTGACCCAAAGCATCACCTTTCTGAGGAGAACATGCAGGACATCATTGGAAGGTAAAAGGGATGGGAACAGTTTCAGTTTCAGTTTCAGTTTCAGTAGCTCAAGGAGGCGTCACTGCGTTCGGACAAAGCCACATACGCTACACCACATCTGTCAAGCAGATGCCTGACCAGCGGCGTAGCCCAACGCGCTTAGTCAGGCCTTGAGAGAGAGAGAGAGAGAGAGAGAGAAAAAAAAAAAGGTTGATAAATAATAGATAAGCGTACATAAATAAGTAAATAAATGCATAAATAGATAAATATATAAATAATAATTATAATATGAAAAAAAGAAAAAAAAGGTAATAATAATAATAATAATAATAATAATAATAATAATAATAATAATAAAATAAGTAAATAAATAAGACAACAATGATGATAAATAAGCAAATAAGCTACAACTCCACTGGACCAGCACTGCAGAAGACCACTGTAGTATAATAAAAAAACAAAAAAAAACCAAAACAAAAAAACAAACCAGGGTGGTTCACTAAAACAGCGAAAATCAATGGGAGAATTGTGGATTTAATGGGAACAATAACCCATAACCAAATATGGTGACAGATCAAAATGCACAACAAAAATGAAAAAGCTCAACGATATACTGTTATGCCTGAAATGCAGATATAATTACGTGGATGTGTAAATTATGTGTGCGAGTATGTAAATGTATATATGTGTGTATTTTTTGTGCGCTTATGTGTCTGTTGTAATAATGTTTAACATGACTAAGTAATGGGTGTTTTATATATTTACATGTATGGAAAACTGGAAGAAATGTGTCCATACATAAGATACTCCATACATTTTTTTTTCTTAAGAAAACAATATATGGATTGTATTATTTTCACATTACGTTAGCTAAGCAAAGTGTCCTTAATTCTATGCTGATGCTAAGTATATTGTCTGTTATATGTTATAAAAATTGCAGTTATCTGCACATGATAAAAAAAAAAAAAAAAGTGTCCACCTTGACCAAGTAGATTTTCTTAAAAAGAAAAAGAAGAAAACGAAGAAAAAAAAAGGATGAGAAAAGAGTCATCATTACAGCACTCACGAGCTGCAGTACCATTTGTTTGTGAAGAAGTCAGCTGAGTGCGAGTTTGTGTATGAAGAACTTAGAATTCGAAAAAAAAAGAAAAAAAAAAAAGAAGATAGGCTGGACACTCTTTTCATTTCATGCCAAACTGTTTCTACACTGGTTCGAATCACGGCTCAGCCGCCGATATTTTCTCCCCCTCCACTAGACCTTGAGTGGTGGTCTGGACGCTAGACATTCGGATGAGAGGATAAACCGAGGTCCCGTGTGCAGCATGCACTTAGCGCACGTAAAAGAACCCACGGCAACAAAAGGGTTGTTCCTGGCAAAATTCTGTAGAAAAATCCACTTCGATAGGAAAAAACAAATAAATCTGCACGCAAGAGAAAAAAAAAAGGTGGCGCTGTAGTGTAGTGACGCGCTCTCCCTGGGGAGAGCGGCCCGAACTTCACACAGGGAAATCTGTTGTGATAAAAAGAAATACAAATACAAATCTGTCATTCGGATGATGAGATGATATACTGAGGTCCTGTGTGTAGCATGTGCTTTGCGCATGTAAAAGAACCTACGGCGACAAAATGCTGCAGGGAAAACCTCACTTTGCCAGGAAAACGAATAAAATTACAGGTAGAAAAAAAAGGGGGTGCCGCTTCACCATGGTAACACGCTCTCCGTCGAGAGAGCAGCTCAAATTTCAGAGAGAGAAATCTACTGTGACCAAAAGTAGTACAGTACAGTACAGTACAGTACAGTATGGTACAATACCATGAATGCAATACAGTGCAGTACAGTACAATGCAATACATACAATGCGATGAATACGTTGTGTCTGTCAAGCATTGAGAGAGATGCTGTAGGCTTTGTTAGAACGTTTGTCTCCAGGCGGTTTCAGCGACCAGGACCAACAATTAACTCACTCAGTACGGCCAGTCCTCTCTTCTCCTCTACACAGACCCCTCGGATGTCCAGTGGGTGTCTCAATGATCCAACCTTTAGCTTCTGTCGTCAGAATTGTGGTATTCTTTGTCAACATTTCACCTCTTCAGTATAAGAGCGTTCCGCTTGTAATATTTTGATGGTGGTAATTGGGGTGAAACGCTGTTAACGTCGTCTCTTTCGCCGTTCGTATGGAGAGAGTTAATACAATCAATTCTGTAATTCACGATGGAAATCATTCGTTGGTTCTCTGTAATAATTCACAATGGAAATCATTTGTCGGTTCCCCCTGGTTCATTCATATCCGTTAATTATGATTTTTTTTTTGTCGTACAATTCGCTGTGAAAGGTATCCCATATTGATGTGACTGTCACGTGTTTCCACCAGATACCTTGGACCGCTTTCTAAACCACGTAATACCCTCTACACCACGGAACACAGTCACGTGAGGACCATTTGTGATGCCGTGAGTCTTGCGACAAGACTGACCAAGAGCAAGTATCCGAAACTGGATGATGAGCAGGTACACGACTGTTTCTTTGTACATCTTCTGTGTGTGTGTGTGTGTGTGTGTGCGTCCGTGCGTGCGTGCGTGCGTGCGTGTGTGTGTGTGTGTGTGTGTGTGTGTGTGTGTGTGTGCTTCATCATATTCTTTCTGCAGGACTTTTTTTTCTTCTCTCTTTCTCCCCTTTCTATTGAATGTATGTGTGCTATTGTAACTGATGTAGAATAGCAAGGACAGATTGGAAGAATGGGCCATGCCTAAAATCTTAATCCTTGAATAAAAAACATTTTCAGTTCTGAGTTCTCTGTCTCTCTCTCACTCTCTCTCTCTCTCTCTCTCACTCACTCACTCTCTCTTTCTCACTCTCACTCTCTCACTCACTCTCTCTCTCACTCACTCACTCACTCTCTCACTCACTCTCACTCTCTCTCTCACTCACTCTCACTCACTCTCTCACTCACTCTCTCTCTCTCTCACTCACTCACTCTCTCTCTCACTCACTCACTCTCTCTTTCTCACTCTCACTCTCTCACTCACTCTCACTCACTCTCTCACTCACACGCTCTTTCTTACTCTTTCTCATATTCTCACCATCTCCCCTTCTGTCCCCCCCCCCCTCTCTCTTCTCCTATCTCCCAAAAGACACATAAAGTTCAGGGTTCAGGCTAAGAATGCCACCATCAAACGTCCGTTTTATACACATATATAAAGGCCGTCATAATTTTCCATTTTGCGAATAAGATGACAAGGAAAAAACTTGTGGTACCCATTCCTATAGTGTTAGCTTTATTGCAAAGGTAATTTGACAATATAATGTGTGTGTGTGTGTGTGTGTGTGTGTGTGTGTGTGTGTGTGTGTGTGTGTGTGTGTGTGTGTGTGTGTGAGAGAGAGAGAGAGAAAGAAACTGGTATTTATCTAATTTTTGTGTTAGTAAAAATGAGATTAGTTCGATTTTGGACCAGCCTAGTGATATCAAACACAGAAAAATATTCTGGGAAAATATATTTGATATTACTTGACTTATATCGAAAAGGTATTTATTCTACAAAATTGATGAGTTGTGTCAGACAAATTTTAATAGAAGCCGGGTATGACTGTGTTTGGGATACTCAATTCTTCTTGGAGAGGGAATCTTTCTGCAAGAATGTCAACATTGCTTTGAGAGATAGTTTTCAAAATCTATGGAGACATGCTCTAGAGGCGAGTAGTAAATTTTTGTTTTACCGAAATTTCAAAAGTGGACTTGGTAGAGAAAAATATATAAGTCAAATGGCTGATAATTACGTTATCAGCTTCTTCAGATTTCGAAGTAGTAATCATAAGCTGGAAATAGAAACAGGGAGACACAAAGGCATACCACGAGAGTTACGGCTTTGTAAGGTTTGTAACATGTCTGTGATTGGGGATGAGTTTCATTTTATAATGGAATGTCCCAGTTATGATCAGGTACGAAATAGATATGTTCCTAAAAAAAATATTTGTCTCCAAAATCGGTTTTTAATTTTTGTAATATGCTCAAAGGAAGCAAAAAAGTCATTTTAGCTGTAAGTAAGATGATTAGATTTGCAAATGTTGCCTAGCTATACTTTTGGAGTTAAAAGACATTTGTGTTTTCTCAGCTTTAATGTGACATTGTTGTGTATTTGCAAAATATTTGCTCTGGGCATGAAAAAATTATTTTGCAGTAATCCTGCATACTCCAATAAGAGTGAAAGGATAATTAAAACTTGAAACTTGAAAAAAGTTTATTTACACACACTCTCTCTCTCTCTCTCTCTCTCTCTCTCTCTCTCTCTGTGTGTGTGTGTGTGTGTGTGTGTGTGTGTGTGTGTGTGTGTGTGTGTGTGTGTGTGTGTGTGTGTGTGTTGACAATATAATGTGTGTGTGTGTGTTTGTGTGTGTTGACAATATAATGTGTGTGTGTGTGTGTGTGTGTGTGTGTGTGTGTTGACAATATAATGTGTGTGTGTGTGTTTGTGTGTGTTGACAATATAATGTGTGTGTGTGTGTGTGTGTGTGTGTGTGTGTGTGTGTGTGTGTGTGTGTGTGTGTGTGTTGGTGGCATGGGTGAGTTGAGAGCATGTGTTGGAAGCATATGAGTGACAGGGGTGGTTGGTTTCAGATTCTACCAACCAAGATCAGTTTTGCTTCAGGTTTGTCCTTAAAAACAATTTACAATGGAATGAGTGAGAAGGCAGACTGGATGTGCCATAATATATATATATATATATATATATATATATATATATATATATATATATATATATATAAAGAAACACAACAACAACAACAAAAACCGTTCCATATTCTCTCCAACAATTGAATGGATTTACTTAGCTGGTTAAATTACTAGTTGTTATTGTTGTTTTGTTTTTTTTTCCCCCAGAATGTGATGTGATGTTTGTCTGGAACAGGAAAAGGCCACCAAAGAGAAAGAGAGAAAGAGAGTTCACCTCATAGGACCACCAGGCTCTGGCCGGACTACCCAGCTCATTCGCATGGCCCGCACCTTTCTGGAGACGACAATACAAACCCGAGCCAGCACGAGACACGTGATGGTGGTGGACATGAACAGATCAACACGGGGCAGACCCATCGGATTTCAGATCGTAAATGCGCTGAGAAAAGATGAAAAAGATGAAAAAGTTCATCACCTTCCTCTTAACCTTTCGGAAGGCATTTCAACGACAAGTTTCACGGGGTTGGTAGATACAGAGGTGGACAAAACAACGAAGAGAACAGAAATCATGTTTGTCGTTGACGAGATTCCTTCAGAAGGTGACTGGTCTGGCATCCTGGACGCATTCGAGAATGACTTCAAAGACAGCCACATCTGTTGCGCCGATGGGATCGTACCTCAGAAAATTACGAGAGAGTGTTTAAAGTCGTGCGGTTGAGCACTATTTACCGCATCCCGACAAGTGTCCAAAGAATCCTTTATTTTGCTGACTGGGACCAAGACAGGGCAGCTAGCTACAAACCTGACGTGGGTTGTCACTCAGCACAACAAATTCTGTTAACGAATGGCCCTACACCAGTCAGTATCCGACACCAGAATCATGATCCTGACGTGCCTGTGATCGACTGCTCTGAGTGTGCGAAGGAACTGTCAGGAATGTTGAAGATAATGGAGATAACCCCTGATTTCTGTGGCGTGGCCATTCTGTACGGACTTCCTGAAGACTCTACTGTTCTACACGGAACAAAATACATGGAGACGACCAGCCAAAAGGTTTCCGATCACGCAAAGAAGATCGAAGAAGGTCAGTTTTTCACCGAGCTGAAAAAGGAGCTAGCATCTGACCAAATCAATATCACTCACGTCACTTGCGATGTCCTGGAAGGAAACAACCAGGACCTCGAAAGGGAGGAAATAAAGGACCACATCCTCGTATCCTTTACTGACTTATTTATGGGGCTTGAGCGCGATGTGGTCATCTACCTTCCTGGGGGGAAGGCAGCTACCCAGAGGATCCCAATGCCCGGCATGAAACCGGTGAGACAAGACAAGCCAATGGAGGTGACACCAGGAACATCAGCCCCCGGGCCAGAAGATACAAAACAGGAGGCACGAGAATCACCACAGGGATCAGTCTCCGGTGCAGAACCAATGGAGGACACTCCAGGAACATCTCAAGGAGCAGTCCCCAGGGGTGTAGTTGGAGGTCAAGGACTTGCTGCTCGGTACTGGAAGGTCAAGGACATGCGGCGTTACGGAGGCGTGGACAAGAGCTTCCTGACCTGTGCTGCGACACGCTGCTGTGGACAGCTTATCCTGGTGGTTCCCTGAAGAGAGGGAACCCCCTTGACAGTTTTGGTGATGAGACTGAACCTCCTTCACTGCTTCTGTAAAGACCCCCTCCCCTCCACCGACACCCCCCCCCCCCTATCCTCCCTGCACTGCTTCTGTAAAGACCCCCTCCCCTCCACCGACACCCCCCCTATCCTCCCTGCACTGCTTCTGTAAAGACCCCCTCCCCTCCACCGACACCCCCCCTATCCTCCCTGCACTGCTTCTGTGAACTCTTTCACTGCTTCTAGGAATAGACTGAACCCCCACCCCCACCCCCACCCCCCCTCACCGCTTCTGAGAATAGACTGGACACCTTCATCGCTTTTGTCAACCCGTTTCACTGCTTCTGTGAAAAGACTGAACCCCTTTCACTGCTTCTGGGAATAGACTGAACCCCTTTCACTGCTTCTGGGAATAGATTGAACACCCTTCACTGCTTCTCGGAATAGATTGAACACCCTTCACTGCTTCTGGAAATAGACTGAGCCGCTTTCACTGCTTCTGGGAATAGATTGAACACCCTTCACTGCTTCTGGGAATAGATTGAACACCCTTCACTGCTTCTCGGAATAGATTGAACACCCTTCACTGCTTCTGGAAATGGACTGAGCCGCTTTCACTGCTTCTGGGAATAGATTGAACACCCTTCACTGCTTCTCGGAATAGATTGAACACCCTTCACTGCTTCTGGAAATAGACTGAGCCGCTTTCACTGCTTCTGGGAATAGACTGAACCCCCTTCACCGCTTCTGGAAATAGACTGAGCCCCCTTCATCGCTTTTGTGAGCCCATTTCACTGCTTCTATCAATAGACTGAACCCCTTTCACTGCTTCTGGGAATAAATTGAACACCCTTCACTGCTTCTCGGAATAGATTGAACACCCTTCACTGCTTCTGGAAATAGACTGAACCGTTTTCACTGCTTCTGGGTATAGACTGAACATCTTTCACTGCTTCTGGGAATAAAATGAACACCCTTCGATGCCTCTGGAAATAGAACCGCATTCACTGCTCGTGGGAATAAAATAAACCCCCCTCAATGCCTCCAGAAATAGACCGAACTGCTGTCACTGCTTCTGTGAACAGACTGATCCACTTTCACTGCTTCTGTGAATAGACTGAACACCTTTCACTGCTTCTGAGAATAGACCGAACCGCTTTCACTGCTTCTGGGAGTAGACTGAACCCCATTCAGTGTCTCTGGAAATAGACCGAACTGCTTTCATTGCTTCTGTGAATAGATTGAACCCCTTTCACTGCCTCTGTGAATAGATTGAACACCTTTCACTGCCTCTGGGAATAGACTGAACACATTTCACGGCTTCTGGGACTAGACTGAACTCCCTTCACCGCTTCTGGGAATAGACTGAACCCCCGGCCCCTTCAGTGCCTCTGGAAATAGACCGAACCGCTTTCACTGCTTCTGGGAACGGAATGAATCCCCTTCACCGCTTTGTGAACGCCTTTCACTGCTTCTGCGAATAGACTGAACACCTTTCGCTGCTTCTGGGAATAGACTGAACCCCTTCAATGCTTCTGGAAATAGACCGAACTGCTTTCTTTGCTTCTGAAAATAGACTGAAATAAACTGAACCCTCTTCACTGTTTCTGAGAATAAAGTGAACACCCTTCAGTGCCTCTGGAAATAGACTGAACCGCTATCACTGCTTCTGTGAATAGACTGAACCGCTTTCACTGCTTCTGTGAATAGACTGAACACCTTTTGCTGCTTCTGGAAATAGACTGAACCCCCTTCACTGCTTCTGTGAACGGACTGAACACCTTTCAACGCTTTGCGAACTCCTTTTCACTGTTTCTATGAAAAGACTGAACACCTTTCACAGCTTCTGGAAATTTAAACAAAAGAACTACGTTTGACTTATGTACGACGTGGTATCTTTACACACTTTAACTCTCTCCATACGAACGGCGAATGAGACGACGTTAACAGCGTTTCACCCCAATTACCATCATCAAAATATTACAAGCGGAAGGCTCTTATACTGAGGAGGTGAATGGTGACAAAGAATACCACAATTCTGACGATGGAAGCTAAAGGCTGGGTCATTCAGACACCCACTGGACATCCGAGGGGTCTGTGTAGAGGAGAAGAGAGGACTGGCCGTACTGAGTGAGTTAAGCTGGTCGCTTCGACTGCATCGTTCGCAGTTAGGCATACCTACCCTACCTTTTTCTTTTCTTCCAAAGAGTCTTATCAAAGGAAAGAATAATATTGTCATTCCGAATTTTTTTAAGAAGAAGAATGGAGAATTTTTATGTTGGGTTTCTTGATTATTATTGTTGTCAAACACTTAAGAGAATTGTTGAATGATGAATACGTTGATGAAATCCTTTAAAATGCTAAAAAAATGTTGGGTTTCTTGATTAATATATGTTGTCAAACACTTACGAGAATTGTTGAATGATGAATACGTTGATGAAATCCGACAGATGTTGCTCAATTGTGAAAAGAATCCAGTGCCATTGCCACGTTAATGGCAGCTTTTCTCACATTCATTTATTTTATTTATTTTTTTTTTTAACAAACTGGATCTGCCTTTTATGTTGAATTGTCATAAATGTCTTGTAATTTGGACATCTCACGTTGCTTTCCATGCCATCGTTCATTACTTACTTCTGTTAGTACAGCCTGTTGAAGACGTGGATTTTGTGTTATTCTGTGGTGTACTTTGATTCATGAGATATTTAGTTTTGTTTTTTAGAACTTTATAGGAAAGTGTTCTTTAAATAATCGTTTTGTTGCACATTTTTAAAGGGATAGTTTCGATCTGTAAGCTACGTTTATAGTGCTTAACAGCGTATGCAGTGGGTTCCCCCCCCCCCCCCCATGCTTGAAGATTGTTTTAGATAAATAAAGGTAATGGACAGTAGTACGGAACCAGTGGCCAAGCAGATACTGCGGAGGAAGTGGGGCTGGATCGGACACACCCTCAGGAAGCCAGCGTCCAGCATCACACGCCAAGCCCTGACCTGGAACCCGCAGGGCAAGAGGAAGAGAGGCCGGCCTCGCAACAGCTGGAGGCGAGATACCGAGGCAGAGCTGAAGCAGCAAGGGACCAACTGGACTGGAATGGCCAGAACAGCCCAGAACAGAGTGCGATGGCGAGGGGTCGTCGATGGCCTATGCTCCACCAGGAGCGATGGGCAAATGAATGATGAATGAATGAATGGACAGTAGTACAAAAAATAGTAGTCGTAGAAATAGTGTGAAATTCTGTGATGAAAGATTCATTTTGTCCCTTTGATTTTGTACAGACAGCGATGGTTCTGCTGGTGTGGGCTTACTTACTTATTTATTTATTCAATTTGATATTCATTGAAGCAATTTTAGATGAACGAGTCATAAATCTAAATCTTCTTAACTCTTCTGTGATGTGTGATGTGATAGTACAGGTCATGTGTATGAAGTGTTTCGGGAACGCCCATTTTTCTGTTCCCTGGCCAGAAGTAGTTCTGATGCTGTCAGAATACGTTTTTGCACCTTCAGCCACATTGAGAGGTGCCTCTGTAATATATTGGTACTTTGTTCTTTAGCATCTTTTTACCGTTTCCCTTTTTTCTTTCTTAAAAAAAAAAAAATTAAAACGGAAATAATTGTACAATACCAGGACAATGCACTGCTTTTCTGTATTATTTATCTATTTTATTCTCTTTTTTTTAAAGTTTATTATTTTCCGTTCATTGGTTACGACTTCCACGTTCACTCGTTTACACGAGTATTTATTTTTTATCCCGCCATGTAGGCAGCCATACTCCGTTTTCGGGTGAAAGGGGAACTTTTTTTTTTCTAATGAAATCCGTACCCTTCTTTCACCTTCGTAAAGAATGATTTTTTCTGAATACATCTAAGACATGCAAGGTTATAATGCCAGTGCACAGAGATATTCATTATTGCGAGTTACTTGTGTCAAAAATAGACATGACGGATTGCACACAAAGTGTAAGTGCAATGTGCACTCCTACGATCAGAAGTGAAAGAAACCAATTCGAAACTAGAAGGCAATACGTATTGCACACTGTTTCGATACCAACTAAGAATCGTTTACTTTTGGCCCTATCTTCCAAAGACAAGCTATTTGTTTACCTACATGTGTGTGTGTGTGTGTGTGTGTGTGTGTGTGTGTGTGTGTGTGTGTGTGTGTGTGTGTGTGTGTGTGTGTGTGTTTAAATCAATTCCCTCACAATCAGCAATGTGAAGTGGAGTCAATGTTACAAGAAACAGAAGAAAAGGCAGCATTGATTATTTTATCAACAAGCGGTAAAATGCAAACCTTCACTTCAGTGCATCCGAAAATATTGCCTTCAGCCAGAGGCCAATAGCTTACTAAAAAAACAAACTGGTGAGAGTGTGTATGATTGTGTGTGTGTGTGTGTGTGTGTGTGTGTGTGTGTGTGTGTGTGTGTGTGTGTGTGTGTGTGTGTGTGTGTGTGTGTGTGTGTGTGTGTGTGTGTGTGTGTACGCGAACGCGCGCGCGTTTGGATGCGCGCGTTGTCTACCTCCCCTTCCTCATAGTACGTTTCACTCAATACATACGATTTTTGATACGGTAAGTTGACCCCGCAAAACGTTTAACGAACGAATCCACTCTAGGTTTGCAGCATTTTTGTTATTTGTTTCTTACTGGGACATAATCAACGACTTTATTTTTCTTTTGCATCACTTGCCTTGTACGCAATTGTTTAAATTAAAAGCTCAGCTTCACTGTTCTATGCCAGCTCTTCAAACCAGACAGCCGATATATATTTTTTTCTTCTTTAACAACAGGCTAATTGTGTGTTTCATGTAGTTTAGTTTTTGGTGTGTGTGTGTTGTGTTTTGTGTTTTTTTTTCTCCCCCATTGTATGTATCACCTAAATGTATTCATTATCTGACTTTTGCTCCAGTTTTAATCATGTTTATATACACGTGTAGGCAAAACCTTTTTAGCGTTTACACGACTTTCGGGTCCGCTCTTCAACCAGACAGCTATCAGTATATTGTTGTACTTAAAAAAATTTAAAAAAATTTAAATACATAACTCCATAGTTTTTGTGAAACAGTTATAGGTATACGTTTTGTGTTTCATGTTATGTAGTACTTTGTAAGGATTTATGTGTCATGATAAGTATGTGTGCTTGGGTCTTTGATCAACTTGACATTTTTTTTTTTTTTTTTTTAAATATCTGGAGAGATGTGGATCTTTCCGCGTGGGGATGCAGGGGGTGTTTCAGTATAAATAGCACTCCCCCCCCCCCCCCCACCCCTCTGGAAATGATGTGCCAGAAATTTCCTCTTTTCTGTTGCTCTCTTTATTTCTAACCTTTTTTTTCTTCTTCTTTTTCTTCGTTCATTGTTGTCCGCTTTTTCTCCCTTTCCAGTTCACTCCCCTTTCTGTTTTTTTTTTTTTTTTTTTTTTTTCCAAGCAAGCCTTGACACTACATGGCCATTTATAAGTTGTTGTTTTTTTGTTTCCCTTTGCAGTATTGGTTGTTGTTTTTTCTCCTTGTTGACGATTTGTTGTTGTTGTTGTTGTTGTTGTAATCTGGGGACGATAGATTAATTAAGCGAATGGATGACGTCCTCAGCACGGCCTAATATTATTCGCCCTAAGGAGGTAATGGTTAGGATGTGTCATGTGTGGTTTTTTTTTCGTTGTTGTTGTTTGTTTGTTGATGTGACAGATTTGACGCGCGGTTGAACATTTATATGGTTTGACTGTCCTGATGTGGTCCTGTGTTAGGATGTGTCATGTGTGTTTTTTTTGTTGTTGTTGTTTGTTTGTTGATGTGACAGATTTGACGCGCGGTTGAACATTTATATGGTTTGACTGTCCTGATGTGGTCCTGTGTTAGGATGTGTCATGTGTTTTTGTTGTTGTTGTTGTTTGTTTGTTGATGTGACAGATTTGACGCGGTTGAACATTTATATGGTTTGACTGTCCTGATGTGGTCTTGTGTCAGGATGTGTCATGTGGTGTTTTTTTTGTTGTTGTTGTTTGTTTGTTGATGTGACAGATTTGACGCGGTTGAACATTTATATGGTTTGACTGTCCTGATGTGGTCCTGTGTTAGGATGTGTAATGTGTTTTTTTGTTGTTGTTGTTTGTTTGTTGATGTGACAGATTTGACGGGGTTGAATATTTATATGGTTTGACTGTCCTAATGTGGTCCTGTGTTAGGATGTGTCATGTGTGTTTTTTTTGTTGTTGTTGTTTGTTTGTTGATGTGACAGATTTGACGCGCGGTTGAACATTTATATGGTTTGACTGTCCTGATGTGGTCCTGTGTTAGGATGTGTCATGTGTTTTTTTTTGTTGTTGTTTGTTTGTTGATGTGACAGATTTGACGCGCGGTTGAACATTTATATGGTTTGACTGTCCTGATGTGGTCCTGTGTTAGGATGTGTCATGTGTGTTTTTTGTTGTTGTTGTTTGTTTGTTGATGTGACAGATTTGACGCGGTTGAACATTTATATGGTTTGACTGTCCTGATGTGGTCCTGTGTTAGGATGTGTCATGTGTGTTTTTTGTTGTTGTTGTTTGTTTGTTGATGTGACAGATTTGACGCGCGGTTGAACATTTATATGGTTTGACTGTCCTGATGTGGTCCTGTGTTAGGATGTGTCATGTGTTTGTTGTTGTTGTTGTTGTTGTTTTGTTGATGTGACAGATTTGACGCGGTTGAACATTTATATGGTTTGACTGTCCTGATGTGGTCCTGTGTTAGGATGTGTCATGTGTGTTTTTTGTTGTTGTTGTTTGTTTGTTGATGTGACAGATTTGACGCGCGGTTGAACATTTATATGGTTTGACTGTCCTGATGTGGTCCTGTGTTAGGATGTGTCATGTGTGTTTTTTTTTTGTTGTTGTTTGTTTGTTGATGTGACAGATTTGACGCGCGGTTGAACATTTATATGGTTTGACAGTCCTGATGTGGACCTTTGCGGTCAGCTGGATTGTAAATAACAACAAACAATGAACAATTTCTGCCTTTTTTTTCCTTCCTTCACTGTTGTCTCCTTTTTCTGCCTTCCCAGTCCATTCCCCTTTCTATTTTCTTCGAGCATGCCTTGACACTTTTTTTTTTCTTTCTCTTTTCCGCAGTCTGTGATGTACTATCTCAGTATCTGTGTTGTTTTGTTCTGACGATTAGGTAGTGAGATGTAAACACTGGGATGGACACTTGCTGCCCATTCTGCAGTATTATTTGCATATATGGCCTTTTAAAAGTTTTTGTTTTTTTGTTTTTTGTTTTTTTGACTTTGAAGATTTGATTTTATTATTATTATTATTATTATTATTTTGTAATCTGGGGATGATGAATTAAATGGAAGGGCTAACGTGCTCATCACAATCGAGTCTTTTTTGCTCAAAGGAGCTAAATGGTTAGTACAACGTGTCTTGAACGAACATGACCTAAGTAGTCTGCAACAATTAGATTACTGTTCCGTTAGTCCGTTAGATGGCGCTTGTGATGGTACAATGTTGTGGTTATTCATTAATAATGCAGTGCTTGGCTTCATGGATGTCACAATCTTCTTCTTCTTCTTCTTCTTCTTCTTCTTCTTCTCTCTCTCTCTCTCTCTCTCTCTCTCTCTCTCTCTCTCTCTCTTTTTCTCATCCTCTCTATAAACACTCTCATCTCCTGTCGCTTTCCCCCCCCCCCTCTCTCTCTCTCTCCCTCGCTGCGCATTTTTATAAATTACGTGTTGTTTCTTATAAATATGATGCTATAAATTACGTGTTGTCTCTTATAACTATGATGCTTATTATAATGTTGTTTCTTTTCTCGTTTTTCTATGAATTTGTTAACGTTTATTCATTTTTTTTTGGGGGGGGGTCTTCTTTATACCTTTTCTTTAGACATGTTTCCCTTTCGAGGGCTGGAGTAAGCAATTGTTTGCTTACTCAAATGCTATCGGAAATAAGATCCATTTATTCATTCATTCATTCATTTATCAGTCATTTATTCCTTCCTTTCTTCCTTCATTCATTCATCCTCTCTCTCTCTCACTCACTCACTCACTCACTCTATCTCTCTTATTACCATATTCATATACATTATTGTCATTAATGCAGGTATCATGATTATGTACTTGTAAATACTACTGTGCAATTGAGTGTATTTGAATTTCATGTATGTTTTTCTATAACTTTTTGTTATCTTGTGAACATTTTGATTTCATTTCTTTTTGCCCTGAGGGCTGGATGTAAAAAAGCATATGCATGCTTATTCCACTTCCCTCATTAAAAAGATTCGTTCGTTCTCTCTCTCTCTCTCTCTCTCTCTCTCTCTCTCTCTCTCTCTCTCTCTTGGGGATACCTTCATTCCAACCAACTTTTGTCCCACGTGTGGTTTTACACAGTTAGCTGATGATATACATTGATATTTAACAGTATGTTGAAACGAGAGTCCGATTTCGTCTCAGACAAACATTGAACTCTCTAAACTGGGACGCACACGTTTTAGGTTTCACGGTTTAACCACTTGTGTTTCGGGAATTCCCGGTGAACTTGTATTTTTTTTTTTTTATCTTTATTTTTCTAAATACCTATTCCAGACTTTGAAAGGACGTGCCTGATCATGTGTGCAATAGTGAACTTGTTCGTTACAATGACAGCACACACATTGATATGCTGTAGTGTCCATGGGAACAACACGCATGTGTCTACACACACTTTTACACAGGCTATGACGTTCTGCATCGTTGGGTCACACTCACGTGAACGCAGCGCAAACGCACAAAAACATACGCACAAAAGCACACACGTACACAAGTGTCAGAGTTGTGCGATAGAAAATATTTTAAAAGGACAAACGTGAAAAGCGGAGATGATTTATCATTCAAATGTAATGTCAGAAATCGGAATGTACAATATTGCATGTTTTTTGTTGTTGTTTTTTTTCAAGAAGCGCTGGCTTTATTTCTAACAAAAATGACTGATGTTCATTTGGGGGGGAGGGGGGCGGTGTTTTTTTGTTTTTGTTTGTTTGTTTGTTTGTTTTTTCAAGAAGCGCTGGCTTTATTTCTAACAAAAATGACTGATGTTCATTTGGGGGGAGGGGGGCGGTGTTTTTTTGTTTTGTTTTTTTCAAGAAGCGCTGGCTTTATTTCTAACAAAAAATGACTGATGTTCATTTGGGGGGAGGGGGGCGGTGTTTTTTTGTTTTGTTTTTTTCAAGAAGCGCTGGCTTTATTTCTAACAAAAATGACTGATGTTCATTTGGGGGGAGGGGGGCGGTGTTTTTTTGTTTTTTTTTTTTCAAGAAGCGCTGGCTTTATTTCTAACAAAAATGACTGATGTTCATTTGGGGGGAGGGGTGCGGTGTTTTTTTGTTTTGTTTATTTCAAGAAGCGCTGGCTTTATTTCTAACAAAAATGACTGATGTTCATTTTGGGGGAGGGTGTGTGTGTGTGTGTGTGTGTGTGTGTGTGTGTGTGTGTGTTTGTGTGTTGTTGTTTTTTTTTCAAGAAGCGCTGGCTTTATTTCTAACAAAAATGACTGATGTTCATTTGGGGGGAGGGGGGGCGGTGTTTTTTTTTTGTTTTTTTTGTTTTGTTTTTTTTGAAGAAGCGCTGGCTTTATTTCTAACAAAAATGACTGATGTTCATTTGGGGGGAGGGGGGCGGTGTTTTTTTGTTTTGTCTTTTTCAAGAAGCGCTGGCTTTATTTCTAACAAAAATGACTGATGTTCATTTTGGGGGAGGGGTGTTGTGTGTGTGTGTGTGTGTGTGTGTGTGTGTGTGTGTGTGTGTGTGTGTGTGTGTGTGTGTGTGTTTGTGTGTTTTTTTGTTTGTTTTTTCAAGAAGCGCTGGCTTTATTTCTAACAAAAATGACTGATGTTCATTTGGGGGGAGGGGGGCGGTGTTTTTTTTGTTTTGTTTTTTTAAGAAGCGCTGGCTTTATTTCTAACAAAAATGACTGATGTTCATTTGGGGGGAGGGGGGCGGTGTTTTTTTGTTTTGTTTTTTTCAAGAAGCGCTGGCTTTATTTCTAACAAAAATGACTGATGTTCATTTGGGGGGGGGGGGCGGTGTTTTTTTTTGTTTGTTTGTTTTTGTTTTTTTTCAAGAAGCGCTGGCTTTATTTCTAACAAAAATGAGTGATGTTCATTTGGGGGGAGGGGGGCGGTGTTTTTTGTTTGTTTGTTTTTTTTGTTTGTTTTTTTTTCAAGAAGCGCTGGCTTTATTTCTAACAAAAATGACTGATGTTCATTTGGGGGGAGGGGGGCGGTGTTTTTTTGTGTTTTTTGTGGGTTTTTTTTGTGTTATATATATATATATATATATATACATATATATATATATTGGGGTTTTTTTTGCTGCCCCACCATCTGCACCATTTCAGTGGCATTGCTCCCACGCCGCTCATTCCGAGTCCCCCATACACGGCCACACCCGGGTTCGTTCTGTTGCAGTCCCAGCGTGGACATTCTTTAAGGACCTACCGATGTTAGGTCGCCAGGAGGCCACACAGCAGAGGAGACCGTGCACAGCTGCTGAGTCACTGGGGGTGGTGTTCGGTAGTGTCTGTTCGGGGTTTTAGGTACTTAGGACACCACTGACAAAGCCCCGTGTTGACGACAGTAATCTTGTAGAGCCAGACTGAGTGGACGTCCCCCTCCACCTCCTCCCCCCCCCCCGAGCCCACCCCCACCCCCACCCACCCCCTCCACCAACTTTTCTTTTCCCCTCTCATCCTGAATGGAGACCGCCACCACATCCGTCCAATGACAACATTCCATGATTCTGAAGACACTGAAGATCTTGACAGGACTCACGACAAGCACGGAAGTGAAGGGGTGGGATGGGGTGGGGGGAATAGAAACTGAGGTCATCATGAAAGCAGGGAATGACAAGCCCCAAAGCTGAGGACTTTCTTTTTCAATTGATGATGAAGGAGGAGGAGGTTATGCTGTGTTATGGGTATAGGATTTGGATATAAATATTTATTTTGTTCGGGCGCAGTTGTTCTGTTCTGCACATTTTTTCACTACTCTCGATTTGTCAAATATGTGAATGATATGTGCTGTCTGTATACATATACATATATGCATGCTTCATATTATAGACATATCGTTGACATTTTCTTCAACTTATTATGGGCTGCTGTTGAAACAGTGGTACAATTATCTGTTTAAATGATCTTGCTGTTGACGCTTAATGGGTCAGATAAACGTTTATTATGCAAGTTTATATGCAGCGTAATTTCGTTTCATCTTCTTTATAAACTCTGATGATCACCAAGGAATGTGTCCACGTATCAAAAATAACGCACGTTGCAATACCGTCTTTGTACTGTCGTGGACAGGTGGTGGGGATCTTCACAGCAAGAGAAAGGTTTTCTTTATCTTTGGAAAGAAAAAAAATCATACACTATCTTATGTGTGTCTTCGTGTCGATGAAATCCCGGAGAAGTAGCAGTAGTGTTTATTTAACAGTTGAAAAATAGTGGAGTAGATTGAAAGAGTACTGGAAATAACATCGTTACATCCTGCCTGTTAAAGAATATATATATATATATATACATATATATATATATATATATATATATATATATATATATATATATATATATATATAAATAGCTCATGTATATATGTACATAGAATATAATATGCCCTTATTACCAAGTGTACCGGGGCCACAAGGAATATTGATATGGTGATATGACATTATTTTTACGTGCTCGTTCCTTTTTCGGTGTGTCTATTCAGCCATGGAATCATTTGATGATTCATCCATTCGTAATCGCACATCTGTGTCACATCATTACATCCTTTAAAAGGATGGAAAGAGATATCACACACACACACACACACACACACACACACACACACACACACACATATATATGTGTGTATATATATATATATATATACACACACACCACACCACACCACACCACAGTACACCACACCACATCACTCCACACCACACCACACCACACTACACCACACTACACCACACCACACTACACCACACTACACCACACCACACCACACCACAGTACACCACACCACACCACACCACACCACACAACACACCACACCACACCACACCACACCACACCACACAACACCACACCACACAACACCACGCCACTCCACACACCACACCATCACACACCACACCACACCACACCACACCACACCACAACGCAGCACACACACACACACACACACACACACACACACACACACACACACACACACACACACACACACACACACACCAGTTTTCTCGATAGTCCCTTGTCACCAATAACATAATCCTTCATCCATGGCTTTTTTCCCTTTTAAGCAAACGATATGTAAATAAGCTGTAATCTTATAAATGAATTATGTTATTTGTCGCATTGTGTTGTAATGATTAGTCAATCATAGACAATTAATTTGTATCTTATTTGTTTTAAAGTGTTGATGAGTTTACGTAAACAGAGGAAACAGTTCTACAATGTGCAATTTCCCTTACACATTGAGATGATTTATGTTATTTGTCGCATTGTGTTGTTCTGATTAATCAATCATAGATAATCAAGTTGTATCTTATTTATTCTAAAGTGTTGATGAGTTAATATAAACAGAGGTAACAGTTCTACAATGTGCGATTTCCCTTACAAATGGAAATATTTTCTGGCAATTTTTCTTACATTGGAGATGATCATGTGTCTTGTACTGACACTATTTTTTTGTTTTTGTTTTTTCTTCCAAGCTTTAACTCACTCAGTACGGCCAGTCTTCTCTTCTCCTCTACACAGACCCCTCGGATGTCCAGTGGGTGTCTGAATGACCAAACCTTTAGCTTCCGTCGTCAGAATTGTGGTATTCTTTGTCAACATTCACGTCTTCAGTATAAGAGCCTTCCGCTTGCAATATTTTGATGATGGTAATTGGGGTGAAACGCTGTTAACGTCGTCTCTTTCGCCGTTCGTATGGAGAGAGTTAATGGATTTGTTATCATCTTTACCAATAAAAGAAAACGGAGAGACAAACTCTTCATGGCTCACATGTTGCCGTTACTGCCTTGAGAAAAATAAAGGGAGGGGGAGGGGGGATGGGGGGTGGGGGAGGGGGGGAGCGAGGGGATCAGAAAGGGTAGATGGCTAGGCTGCCAGCAGTTGAATAAACAAGAAAGCTTAGAACGATATTCGTGAGATCAAACGGTCTGATTCGTAGAGATCACAAAGTTAGCCTGTTTGATCAAAGTTCAGACAACAGGACAACTAAACCGCTGTTTTTTGTTTTGTTTTGTTTTTTCTTTGTTGTTGTTGTTGTTGTTGTTTGTTTAGATACGTGTCAAAATCAATCCATTTCAAGATACCAGTTTTAAGCCGACTTGTTGACCATAAGAAAACGAATTTTTGTTGAACTGGAAATCGTGTGCTGGACTGTAAACGTTAGTTACAATGGAAGTTTAAAATAGTGCATACATATGTAATATTCTGCCAAGAATGGGGAGTCCATCTGTTTAACAGGCCTACTTGGGGAAATGATTTTGTCAAAAAGGGTCTCACTCACATAAAACATTAAATTTTAAACTACTTCTCAGGACACAGAAATGTTAATCAGTGTGAAGGACTCACACAATCTACATTCGGCCAAGTGGTCTTAAGTCGGAAAATACTACAGCGTAAGAGCTTACGCAGCATCGCATTGATGGTTTGCGGTAACACGTTACTGAAAGGAGGTCAAAGAAGGCTGCTAGATTTTATTCTTGGACTGTTCTCTCCAAAAGCCTTGTCGCTTACTGTATGATGTCCGCGAACGACGAGCGAAATCATCCGATTTACAAGCACAAATCACACAAGCATGACATGGCAAACCAAGATTGGGACATCACTCTCACTGCGCATGCGCCTATCATGAAAAACTTCCGTTTCTTCTTGTCTCGAAACAGATCATTGCGATAGTAAACAAAAATGAGAGAATAACTCGTGCTCTTTTTTTTTTCTCTCTGATGGCGCAGCGTTTTCACACTCGTCGACAATTATTAGCCATTATTTTGTCGTTAAGGCCTATGCCGAAGCTATAGTGCTGAGACAGATCCGAACAGATACTCCGTGACTTCAAACTGACGGGTCTATGAGAAGACACGGTCGACATGTTTGCAATGTTCGTAGTTGTACAACGCGAGCGATCAGCCAAAAATTTTGTCAAAGGAACTGAACTCGTCCGGAGTAATTACTGCGTATATCATACCAAAAATTTTGTTTGGCGATTCTGTTATCAATAATCGAAGTTGGAAAGAGGTGAAGAAGACAGGGAACGTTCGAACTTTGACATAACAGCCTTCTTCAATATTTGGAATCATAATACAACATTGAAATGCCGATCCGGATTGGATAGGATAGCATCGTTCCGTGTCCACCACATAATTTACGGTTAGACATAACTATATTCGTGAGCAAAAATAATATTTGCATTTATATTTGTAAGTACTGGGAGCCCCACCCTTCTCCCTCACTCCCCACCTTTTTCGGACTGGTCTTTAGCAGGTATCGTGTATGGCGTGCCATGAAGGCTTTGCCAAAATTTTTAACTGCTTTTTACTCTTTTTAAAAAAAAAATTTTAAAACCAGGCTACTACATTTAGAGCATCTGATTTCCCCTTAAGATGAAATGTTCTTTAAAAAAAAAAAAAAACAAATAAAAACAAAAACAAAACAAAACAAACAAACAACAACAACAACAACAACAAACACACACAAAAAAACAACGTTTAACAGTGGACCTTTACCGAAAGCAGAGTTTCGGTACTTACTGACCAGTGTCACGGGTTGGTTTTTTTTGTTTTGTTTTTTTGTTTTTGTTTTTTTTCTTGTTTGAAAAAAAAATTAATACTCATAACTAGAACTTTTCAATATGTCTAGAAACGTTTACCCGCACTCACATTTAGCCACAAAACTCCGTCAGTCGCAGTCGAAAGATCCAAAATCGTACTGGAGGTTGTTAGATAGAAATAAGAAAATGAACAACGTGAAATTACCTGGGGTTTTTTGTTTGGTTTTTTTTTGTTTTTTTTTTAAATAAAACGTTTAAGAATATGAATCTTGAGGACGGTGATAATGATATGAATAGATTTTCTTTAGAACAAAGTGATTTTGAAAATCCTCTACTTAATGATTTGATATCCAAAGCTGAGGTTGTTAAAAGCATTACGAAGTTGAAGAACAATATGACAAGTGGATTAGATGATATTGTTGATATTTTGCTGCTTGAAAAAAGAGATTATTGTGCCTTTTTAGACTACGAGAAAGCTTTTGATAAGGTTAACAGGATGTTCTCTCTTACCTGTGTTTTAAATCATATGCATATGTTTGTGGGGGATGTTTGAGTGGATGTTTTAGTGCTATTGTAAAGCGCATAGAGCTTCAAGAATATGCATTATAGCAAGATGTCTCAATAAATAAATAACTATTATCAACGAATTTCTGAAAGCCTCAAATGATAAATTTAATGGTTATTATATATGTTGAATTATTTAATCTTGTACTGTTGACTGGCAAAGTTCCATCTGACTGGACTGTTGGGATCAATTTTTAAAAATAAAAGTTCAGCCGATGACATTAACAACTATCGCGGTATCACAAAGTTGTGTTTTGGCAAGCTATTTACTAGTATACTGAATGAACGTCTAAAACTATACATCGATAGTTCGGGTATACCGAGGCATGGTATCATTGATATTTTGCTGTTTAAAAAAAAGAGAGATTATATTGTGTTTTTTTAGACTACGAGAAAGCTTTTGATAAGATTAACCGGATGTTCTAATGGCAAAAATTGCTAAGGCGTGGTATTAATCGTAAAATATTGCAAGTTATTATAAATATGTATGGTGACGCTAAATCATGTGTTATGGCCAGTGATGAATTCTCAGAATTTTTCAGTTCTAATGTTGGGGTGAGACAAGGAGAAAAATTTGTCGCCGATAATGTTTGCATTGCTTTTAAACAACATGATATTCCATATAGAAGATTTAGATGGACTAGAAAATATAATTGATGAGGCTAGGAAATTGAATATGAGTGAACAAGATTGTAATATTTTCTTGAAACTATTTGTTCTACTTTACGCAGATGACACTGTGATTTTCTCAGAGACAGCTGTTGGTTTGTACAGTGGTCTTACTTGTGAAAAATGGAAACTGAATCTGAATGCTAAAAAGTGTAAAGTAGTAGTATTTTCTAGGGGCAAAGTGAGAATATTTCCTGATTTTTTATATTGATAAGGACAAAATTGAGGTTGTAAGTGACTTTAAAATATTTGGGATTAAAGCTAAATTACAATGATAAGATGCATGTTGCCCAGCGTGGTTTATACGATCGTACTTCAAGAGCAGCATTTGCATTACTGAGGAAAACTAGCCAACTGAATCTTCCTGTTGATGTAATTATTGATTTATTGATAAAACAGTTCTTCCTGTACTTACATATGGTTCCGAAATTTGGGGCTTTGATAATCCGAAATGGTGGAAAATTGCAATTAAAATTTTATAAACTAGTTCTGAAACTGAGACAATCCACCCCATCATTTATGGTTTTTGGGGAAACTGGTAAATTTCCTGTGCCTGTCTCTGTTAGAACCTGAACGCTAGTGTTTTGGTTTAGGCTTGTTACAAACCAAAGAACGTCAAAATAGTCTTCTGTTGTTTATAGATGTCTCTTCAATTTATACAATAATAGCGTACATCAGAACCAATACTTGAAAAGTATTCATACTATCTTGAATGAAATTGGATGAAGTTGTTTCTGGTTGAACCTACACAGTTTTGATGTACATCTTACATGTTTCAAAGAGAAAATAAAACGTTGTTTAAAAGATAAGTTTTTGCAAGACTGGTATAGACATGTCGATAACGATAGTATGAAAATCAATTAGAGGATGTTTAAACCAAAATTTGGCCAAGATGCGTATTTTACAGTGTCACCAAATAACTGTGTATTTGAGTTAGTAAAGTTTAGAACAACCAATAATCCTTTGTCTGTTAATCGACAGCGTTTTGACAATTTACTCAGAAATGAAAGAATCTGTGATAAATGCTCCACAAACGACGTTGCTGATGAGTTTCACTATTTGTCTGTGTGCCCCCTTTTTTAAGCACCAGACAAAAATATTCCTAGATATTAACAGAATCCGCCCAAACTCCATTAAATTCTACTTACTGTTTTCTGAAAAACCGCCCTCGATGGTGCCTTGCATGATTGTTTTGGACAAGCTGGTGTGTCGAGTGTTGTGTCCAAACCATATCAGCTTGCGTCTCTTCACAGTTGAAAGGAGAGGTTCCTGAGGTCCAGCAAGGTTTTATTTATAGGCTATGTGTAAAAGATGAACGTATGTAATGTTTCAATGCCCCCCAGGGGGCACACAAAATAATCTCCTTGCCTTGTTTTGCCTTGCTTGTCTATACTTTCATATTTTGTCTTTCATAAAATTATACATCTATTATTGATATTAGTCTGTCTTTATATTTTGTTTCTGCTTCTTACAAAGGAGCATTAAAAGAAGCGAGATCATTTGAAACTTCAGTCTGCATAGTGTTTGTTGAATGAAAAGAAACTTGTCTTACTCTCCAGGTGTGTGTGTGTGTGTGTGTGTGTGTGTGTGTGTGTGTGTGTGTTCTCTCTTTAATTTCTTGATTTTTTTCGTCTTTTCACTGATATACGATACTATAGTGTGTGTGTGTGTGTGTGTGTGTGTGTGTGTGTGTGTGTGTGTGTGTGTGTGTGTGTGTGTGTGTTCTTTCTTTAATTTCTTGATTTTTTCGTCTTTTCTTTGATATACGATACTATAGTGTGTGTGTGTGTGTGTGTGTGTGTGTGTGTGTGTGTGTGTGTGTGTGTGTGTGTGTGTTCTTTCTTTGATTTCTTGAATTTTTCTTTTCACTTTGATATACGATACTATAGTGTGTGTGTGTGTGTGTGTGTGTGTGTGTGTGTGTGTGTGTGTGTGTGTGTGTGTGTGTGTGTTCTCTCTTTAATTTCTTGATTTTTTTCGTCTTTTCACTGATATACGATACTATAGTGTGTGTGTGTGTGTGTGTGTGTGTGTGTGTGTGTGTGTGTGTGTGTGTGTGTGTGTTCTTTCTTTGATTTCTTGAATTTTTCGTCTTTTCACTTTGATATACGATACTATAGTGTGTGTGTGTGTGTGTGTGTGTGTGTGTGTGTGTGTGTGTGTGTGTGTGTGTGTGTGTGTGTTCTTTCTTTAGTTTCTTGATTTTTTCGTCTTTTCTTTGATATACGATACTATAGTGTGTGTGTGTGTGTGTGTGTGTGTGTGTGTGTGTGTGTGTGTGTGTTCTTTCTTTAATTTCTTGATTTTTTCGTCTTTTCTTTGATATACGATACTATAGTGTGTGTGTGTGTGTGTGTGTGTGTGTGTGTGTGTGTGTGTGTGTGTGTGTGTGTGTGTGTGGTGTGGTGTGTGTGTGTGTGTGCGCGCGCGTGCGCGTTAAACGCACTGTACAGACCGTAAATGAATACAATAACAATCAATTGGGAAAAAACAAAACAAAAACAGAAAGACTTGTTGCAGCTTACAGACAGACTACTTCACAGTGTCTTCAAACACAGATGACGTAAAACTGTTTTTATCTTCTTCTTTTTTTCCCCCCCTCCATCATGCGCACCGTTTCTGTGGCACAACTCCTCCTACCTCGCTTATCCCGACTCATCGTTACATACTCACGCCCAGGTTCATCTGCCACACAGGGAACTATCGATGTTTGAGCGCCAGGAGGCCACACACCACCAGTGGAGACCCTGCTTCCAATGTGCTAGATTTATCTCACGAGATAGACTGACGCCAACAACAAAGTAGCTGTAGTGGTAATAGTGGCATCAGGCGCAGCACCAGCAGCACTAGTAGTAGTAGTAGTAGTAGTAGCTGTTGTTGTTAGTGTACCCGATGACCAAGAGTGATTTGTCTCTCAGACTTCTTGCATGCCCCTTATTTCATTAACACAAGGCCTGTGTCTTAGCCTATGAATACAACTTCACTTGCACGTAACCGCGAAAACAGCAATACCTGCATATTAAAATGGAGGCAAATATGGAAACCAGAGGGCAGTCAAAAACTAAAAGGAGCAGTGTATTCCATTTGTCCGTGTGTGTGTGTGGTGTGTATGTGTGTATGTGTGTGGATCCATTGCGTGAGAGAGAGCGAGAGCGAGAGGGGAGCGGGGAGGGGCTACAACGTGACGCAACAAACACTGAAAACGCAAGCTGATGACGTAAATTGTCAAATGACGTTATTGATGGTGACGCTCAGTTTCCCTGGCTGCACATGGTGGGTGTATGGAAACGATGACCCTGATTTGTGCCCTGCTGGAGATTTCCTTTCTTCTTCTGTCCCTTTCAAATGCAGGTGAGGCGTGTGTGTGTGTGTGTGTGTGTGTGTGTGTGTGTGTGCGTGTGTGTGTGTGTGTGTGATCCACCGACTTTTCCGCTGACAAAAACCATTTAGCCGGCTAATCAGATCTTCAAGAACAAACATTGGGATTTGAGTACCTGCCAAACTTAAACATGCTAACCATATAAACACACACACACACACACACACACACACACACACACACATATATATATATATATATATATATATATATATATATATATATATATATATATATATATATATATATATATATAAGCACCTACTTTAAACAGGTTAGACTTATCGGTAATTTTGACTTTCCTTTTGACGAATAATTCAGTGATATCTTGCCATTCTTCCAGTGCAGAATTTATGCATTCCAAAGTTAGGGATGCCAAAAAAGCCGTGGGGCGTATCTGGTCCCGCAAACGAAGTGCGCGGAATTGAACCGATAATCTAAAAGCTAATTGACTTAACTTGGCTGACAGATATGGTCACGCTCAAACTGCCCAGTTTAGAGCACAGAAGAAAACGTGGCGACATGATCGACACCTACAAGTATGTGCATGGTATATACAAGAGGGACAAGCCACAGTTTACGTTCTCCAGCAACAAAGCGAGCAGAGGCCACAGCCTGAAACTAATAATAAGATAATAATAATAATAATAATAATGTATTTATATATCGCTGAATCTTGTGCATAGACAAATCAAAGCGCTTTCGCACCAGTCATTCTCACGCACGCATAACTCTAAAACTGGAGAAACTGAAGACAAGGAAGAGGCAGGGAAGGGAGGCTATTTTGGGAAGAGGTGGGTTTTAAGGCCAGACTTGAAAGAGCTGAGTGTGTGGAGACTTGACGAAGCGAAAGAGGAAGTTCATTCCAATTGCAAGGTCCAGAGACAGAGAAAGAACGGCGGCCAACAGTCGAGAGTTTGAATCTGGGTATGCGTAAATAGAGTGGATCCGAAGCTGATCGTTGTCGGCTCAACGTTCGGAGTGCCTTCTTTGCAGAACGGGTCATCAACACCTGGAATGGTCTCCCAGAAGAGGTGGTGACAGCCCCAACACTAGCTGCTTTCAAGGGCCAGTATTACCTCCCTTTACGACCCAGAGTGCTACCACTAGTCTGTAGTCCACGAGTCTTAACCACGCATGCAAGTGTTTAGAATAGTGTTTAGCAATCCACTCTGACCTTTTCTGCAGTCAACGGATCTGGCCCCAAGTATCTTTCTGAACTCATCCATATCTATACCCCGTCTCGCCAGCTCCGTTCTTCCTCTGATACTCGACTTCTCAGGATACCTCACGTCAGAAGTAAGACCTATGGACACAGATCGTTTTCTTTTCGTGGAACAAGCTCCCTGATAACCTCCGTCATTCTGATTCCCTGGCATCTTTTAAATCTCGTCTCAAAACTCACCTTTTCCCTCAGCAATAAGTTCAATTGTGGCAGGTCCACTACCTTTTCGTTAGCTGTGCTTGACTATGTGTGTATACATATGTATGTGTACATAACTACATGCATGTATATGAATGTGTATTGTGTGTGAATGTGTTTATGTAAGTTTGTGCCTGCCTATGTGTGCGTATGTGTTAGGGTAGCTGTTAGATATACATGTATGTTAAAATGTATATATGCAGTGTGTGTGTGTGTGTGTGTGTGTGTGTGTGTGTGTGTGTAGTCACATTTTGGTGTGTGTATGTAACATAGATATAATGTTTTATGTTAACAAAAGCGTTTTTGTAAAGCACCTAGAGCAGATTTCTGGATAGTGTGCAATATAAGTATCCATTATTATTATTATTATTATAGTGACGAGCCCAGAACGGCGAACAGGCCACTACCAGGCCTCAAGCGTCAATCAAGATTAAGATCGAGAAATATATATATATATATATATATATATATATATATATATATATGACGTTTGAGGCGCCTCCCAAAGGGCCTACCAGTCGTTCTGTTGAATAAACTACGTTCACTGTATCATAGCAAAATTGCTGAATGACTCAAATCAATCAAGTGGTCATACATGATGGAGGCACTTTTCCTAGCATCGTCTCTGGCACCGGCATGTATTTGATTTCACACACAGACATTATTATATGATAAGGGCACAACACAAAACCTTTGCACTCTAAAGGACAGCAATCATACCAGGGGACACATCAGGACACTGGAGAGAAGACACCAGACTACCATCTACCGCCTTCGCACAGGACACTGCGGCCTCCGAGCACACCTGAAGAGGATTGGAGTGGCAGCCACATCCCTATGTGATTGCGGCCAGGCTGACCAGACCCCATCCCATATTCTCCAAGACTGCCCCCTGTATGAGAAGATGCGGCAGCAGTCCTGGCCTGGAGGTGCTGACCTCAACACCAAGCTCTGGGGGACGGCAGCCGATCTTCACCGGACGACTTCGACCCTGACTGCGTAGCTGTCGAACGCAAAGAAGATGGAGAAGAAGATACCAGGGGACACCTGCTAAAACTAATGAAGACATTCACCTAATCAAACCTTTATTCACATTTTTTATTTATTTATTTTTTTGTTTATACTAACAGGGTTGTTAACCTCTGGAATAATCTGGCCAATAGCATTGTCACTGCAGGAACTCTTAACAATGTTAAGAATTTGTTAGATAAAGACTGGAAGTTTTATGGCTTACAAGTAAATTTCTCCACGCGAAGCTAGCCATAACATTTGTGATTGCGCACTCTTATAAAAAAGGTTTTTTTTTTAAAGAAGAAAAAAGTCCTAATGATTAGGCAAAAGGCTGTTAAAGCCTGAAAGCCGTGACACATGATGTGATATGATATGAGACACACACACACACACACACACACACACACACACACACACACACACACACACACACAAAGGGGTCAACTCTTCATCCATTGTTCCAGTTGCCTCGACAAAAGCGACGACAGCAGAGAGACCAAACTCGACCATTACCATACCGCTCTCTGCCGGTCGCACGTCGCTGGCTGCGTCAGTTCCAGCCAAGGAGCCATCCACCGACACGGACAATGACGACAACACTACCTCCAGAGAGAGACGACGGACACAGATCCTCGCCAGAGGTCCGCGCACGCCCAGCCAGACGTCAACGATCAGAAAAAACCTGCAGCATCCACGCACCGCTAAGGCCATCAGATCGTACCTGAAGAACAAACACATCACCCTGGATCACGCCTCTCTCCTCAGACTGCAGCAGTTGTCTTCCCCTGCTGCCACGAGGAACAGGCGGAAGAAGAGCATGAAGAGGAGAAGAAGGGGGCGGAGGAAAAAGAGAAGGAGGAGGAGAAAGAGGAGGAAACGAAAGAAGAAAAAGTCACCGGGTAAAAGTGATGGACAGAGCTCAGGACTGACGGAAGACCAAAACGTACTGCCTTCACCAAGATCTGGGATGACCCCGCCACGGAATCTGATTCAGCATCAGCATGTCGACAAGGCGCATCACTCGCCTTCGGGCGGCCATGACCGGCAAGAAGAGCGCGTGTCCCCGGCAAAAGTCCTCAAAGCCCACACAGCGGCTGCCTCCAAGGAGCGTGTCCAAGCTCCACAAGAAAAGACGGCAGCTTTTCTTCAAGGCAAGACAGCAAACAGTCACGACAGTCACCGCATTCTTGACAACAAACAGGTGACTGCTTCCGATGGGAAAAAAGTTCATGCCCTGCCGAAAAACCACGGCGAGAACGATGACAGGGTTGTTGACAAAAATACAAAGTTCACAAATGTGTTGACTGAAAAATCGGGTTCGAAAATGTCAAGCAACAAATTTAACACATTTCCAAAGAATGCTGTCATAAGAAATGGAACGACAGCAGACGCACAGCAACGGCAGTCAAAGAAAATGCACGATGACATGACTGTTTCTAAGTTGCCTGCTAAACGCAAACAGGGCAAACAACAAACCGAACCTGACAGACTGCTCCAAGAGGTAGTAAAAACGCACAGACAAAACCAAAAACTGAAGAAAAAGCCGCCTAGAAAGTTGGAAACCGCAAGCAGACCCAAAATAAAGACAGAAACTAAGTATCATAATAGCAAACAGTCTGACATAAAAACAAAACCAAATAAACTGAATGACCACGACGACCGAGGTCCACCAATGAAAAATACCAACGCAAAATGGCAGGCTGTCATATATAAACCTGACACAAGAAAACAAGCACATAAATTACTAACAAACACAGAACCCAAGATGACTAAGGTACAAGATAGAAATAAAATGCAACCAAATAAGATATATCACCCAACTAAACAAGTACATAAATTACTTACAAACACAGAACCCAAGATGACTAAGGTACAAGATAGAAATAAAATGCAACCAAATAAGATATATCACCCAACTGAACAAGTACATAAATTACTTACAAACACAGAACCCAAGATGACTAAGGTACAAGATAGAAATAAAATGCAACCAAATAAGATATATCACCCAACTAAACTAGTACATAAATTACTGGCAAACACAGAACCCAAGATCATCAAGGTACAAGATGGATATGAAATGCAACTAAACAAAATGTATCGCCAAGATCATATCGATGATAACATAAAAAAACTGTCTTCAATCGTTGACCATTATTCTACAGAGCTCTCAGATGAAGAAGCCATTCTCAGCCAAATCATCGCAGACACTAAACATGCGGAAGAACTTCTTTACAAACAGGACATGCCATCACTTCAAAGAAAGACTGGGAATGAAGAAGCAGGTCAAGGAAAAGCCCATCGACCATCTGCAGACAAGCACACCATTTCAGGTGAGGTGGAAAGAAAGCCTTTACTGCAGGTTGTAAAGTCTGATGTCAATGTCCAAAACACAGAAAAGCTGCAGAAAACGGGACCCAGACAAGATGCTGATGGACACAGAATCAGCAAACAGCATCACCAGTTGTCAGACGGGAACATCATCAGCCTTGGTGGACATTTGAAACAAGTGCCATCTCAGGTGCAAAAAAGCAAAACTGACATTCCAAACTTGCATCCACATCAGTTCTCTGTCAATAACCATCACCTTGGAAACCCCCTGCCGACCAGCCAGGCTATCGAGAATAAAGCCAAGAGTCAGAACCCGATGACTGATTATGAGAAAAACAGAAACAACGACTCGAAGAGTGGTGGAACGTCTGTACCAACATCAACTCATATAAAACAGGACTGGCATGACACTGACAATTCAAGAAGCACAAATGTCAATGTCCCACAAACTGCTGCAAGTAGTAAACCGAACCAAGCGGATACTGCAGTTAAAAATGATTCAAGACAGCCTTCGGAAATGAACATGAACCAAAACAGTCTGAGACAACATCCTTTCACAATGCATGAGGGAAATGCTGCATTGGAACCCCAAAACTCTTTAGATACTGACATTAACCGAGACGTCGAACAACATTTGATGTTGACGACGACAGACTCCGATGGTCCGGAACAACATAAAACATTGTGGACAAAACACGTGGAACTATCCCTCGTACCTGCAGACCAGAAGAAACATCAAAACCAGTCTCTGTTAATGACTGATAACAAAGCTGATGATGGTGAAAGGCATCCAGTAGAGAATGCCTACACAGAGAACACACAGAGGCAGCCAGTTGTCCAAGGTCTGAAGCATTACCAAGCAGTTGCGAGAGAATCTACCAAAGACGAAAGACATCGTCAACACAAGATGAACACTGACACGGTGGACAAAATTCAAAATCAATTTGTGGCAAACGGCAATGCACAGCAATCACGTCACCTTGTGGCCAACAGGATAGTGACAAACCAACCCTGGTCTCGTCCTGTGTCTGGCAGCGAGGAACGTTTAACCAGCCAGCCACATCCCATGGTGAATGTCATCCGAAATCAACCAGAGATATCTGTCAGCACCAACAAAGAGTCTCGCACTCACCTTGCAGACTCGAGAACGGCCATTCCTGTTGCCACTGCAGACCCCAAGTTTCCTGACCAGTTTTCTGAACCAAAGAACACAGAGACGTCTAACAACAAGGGTGTTGATCCGCAACATGCTTCAGTCGCACCACATGATGGCGTCACAGCCAACGCAGAAAAAGCTCAACCCCAACAAACTGTCAAGGCGGCAGTACGGCCCGCTCCCTCCTCATTGACTGGCACTGACAAGGCACATGTGGAGGAGGAAGTGACTTTCGTCATAACAGCTGACCTTCACAAAAATGACGATCCACAAAGGAACACTCAGTCGGTCTCCACAACAACGACAGAGGAAACGTCGGTGACAACGGAAGTCCGAAAGCAGACGAACGGCTCACTGAACGGTGTGTCCACACTTCCGAACTTCCGGCTGGCTCCACCAAAGATGAAGACTGACCAAAGCAAGCTTCACATCAGTAGATATCAACCTATCATTCGGAAACTCCAAGAAGGTAGACACTTTCATTTTGGCCTGCAGACGCCATACAGTCGTGCACAGCCAGCAAAGAACGTGTTCCGTGAACGAGTCGATCAAAGGGAGGGAATTGTCTTTCCAAAAGAAAGAAACCGAATGTTTCACAGAATTGTCCCCCTTCCCCTGCCGACCAGGCTGGAAACTCCTTCTCGCGGGCAGCTTCTTCCGATAACTGGTCTTGGAAATTTCTCGTCCGTTTGGATCGTCCGTCCTGGATCAGAAATGATGTCCAATGATGATGAACCCATGATCACAGATGAAGACAACTCTACAACTCCGCCAAAGTTGTCCTTCTTCGGAACCGATTTCAGTAAGTATCCGCCACATTTTCAGTGAAGGGCAGCGTCTCTTTTGTGTTCCTGTCTCTGCTTGTCTCCACTGTGGTGAGTTAGGGTTGTGCTCTATCAACGACCTGAATATAGTATTGATTTGTTATTGAGCTAAAAAAATAATAATTAAAAAAGATAATAGTTGGGCAAAAAAATAAGAAATAAGATTGTGCAGCAATGTATTCATCCACACGACAAGTATTCTTTTGTCATTGTTCTATCTGGAGCATACCGAGACGGGGGCCAAGCAGCATGTACCCCTGTTACTGTTTGCCCACACTTTTTCGAGATTCCATGCTTTCTCGCATTTTGCAAGAAATTGGGGGTGGGGTGGAGGTTCTCACTATGAGAATTATTTGGAAACGCCCCCTCTTACTTTATTCCTTAAAAATATTTCCTTTATAATGGGGTTAGTTTTTGTCTTCTCATAGCACAGGTCGCAGAGACAACAAAAAAAAACCCCAGAGAGAACACACACAGAAAAAGAGAAGAAGGAGAAGAAGAAGAAGAGAGAGAGGGGTGGGGCGTGGGGGGCAACGACAACGATGATCATGTTAATGATGAGAAAACGTGGGAACGCGATTGCGAAGAAGTGGGGCAGGGAACGACCACACTTTCTCAAAAATCCCCACACAGTGAGAAAAAACTCTGGGTTGTAATATGTGTACGAGAAAGCGTGATGGTTTTTTTTTTTTTTTTTTTTTGCGATAAAGTGTGGGCAACATATTAACCCCTATTAGTGTTGGTTTGTTTGGTTGGTATTTGCCATCCGTGTCTGGGCGACATTGTGCAGAAAGTTATGGTTTATCTTGTTTCTGTTTCTGTGTGTCTGTTTTTATCCTGGTCTGCCTCTCACTACCCCTCCCCCCCCCCCCACTCTCTCTCTCTCTCTCTGTGTCCTTACTGTACTGGAGGGGGTGGGGGGGCGGGGTCGATGTGGGGGGTGCACATACCCCTTTAGGGCAATGTAAATCCCCCTTTAGGGCAATGTCAATCCCTCTTTGGGGCAATGTCAAGATGACAAGAAAGTTTTGTGCTTGCTTGTCTGTTTCCTCAATGAACAAAAGTGTGTTTTGCACTCTGTCAGTAAAGTGCCTTTCTCCTCTTTCCCTCCTCTCTCTCTCTCTCTCTCTCTCTCTCTCTCTCTCTCTCTCTCTATTTCTTTCACTGTGTCTCTCCGTCTCTTTCTCTTTCTTTCCTTCTTTCTGTCTGTCTGTCTGTCTGTCACTCTGTGTCTGTGTTTGTCAGTTTGTGTGATATCTATCTCTATAAGTCTGTCTGTCTATCTCTCCCTCTCTCTCTCTCCCTCTCTCTCTCCCCCCCCCTCTCTCTCCCCCCTCTCTCTCCCCCCTCACCCCCTTCTCTCTCCCTCTCTCCCCCCCCTCTCTCTCCACCTCTCTCTCCACCTCTCTCTCTCCCCCAACCCTCTCTCTCCCCCCTCAACCCCTTCTCTCTCCCTCTCTCTCCCCCCCTCTCTCTCTCTCCCTCTCTCTGTATATCTGTGCCCCCTGTGTGCAGTGAGCTACAGAACCCTAGTGACCTCACTGGGTCTCGGTACCACGCTGCTCATCTTCAGCTTCTTCCTCTGCGTGTGTGGTCTGACCCGCTGGCACAGGTAGCGTACACAAAGAACACAGCAGTTCCAGCGCTCAGTCACGTCCAGGGGGGGTGGGGGGTGGGGGGGGGGCGGGCGAGGGGGGGCGAGGATAACTTACAGTCTTACTTCTACTGCTTACTGGCCCCAGCACCCCAGCACCCCACCCCACCCCCAACACACTGTCCCCCGGGTCGTAAGGGAGCTGCGTGGTGGATGACCAAACAGAAAGCTTCCACTGGTTCTGGTCATTTTGCAAGCACCTTGGTTTGGGCGAAGTTTTTTTTTTTTTTTTTTTTGTTTTTTTTCCCCTTGGTCTACTAAAGGATGTTATCTCAGTGTCCACCTCTTTCTCTAGCGTCCCCTTCTTCTCTTTCCTTGGACTGTTCCTTGAACGATGGTCTTGGAGACACTTTTCATCAAAAAAACAACCCCCAAAAAAACAACTGAAAGTCTATGATTGGTGAGAAGGCTTTGAAAAGAAAGGGGGTTTGGACTTGCAATAAGCATCCCAAAATTAGAGTTAGAAATTGTCATTCGTTCTATGGAGTAAGCGTGCTCATTTTTTCTTCACGCTGAACAAACTTAGCACTGATGAGATCATTCATGCACCCTCCACTTCCGTGCTTGGGGTCAGTGCTGTTAAGATGTTCAGTATCGGTAGATTCATGGAGAGGGGGGCGGGGGAGTTGGGGCGGGGGGAGACTGTCGTTGGAGGGACGTGGTGGCTGACTGTCTTCGCTGCTGTTGGTGAGATGCTTACCCCAGTCTGGCTCCACAACCAGTCCTGTTGTTGTCGTCAATGGGGTGGTGGTGGTGGTGGTGGGGTGGGGGGGGCAGGGGGTGAGGGGGGTCTTAGTGGGTGGTGTCCTGTCCTAAGTACGTTCAATTCGCCACCGAAATGGCTCAGCAGCAGTGCAGAGTCTCCTCTGGTGTGTGTGGCCCTCTGGCTGCCTAACATCGATTGGTTCCTTGTGGACTGGGGACAGCGACAGACGAACCTGGTGGTGGTTGTGGCCGTGTATGGGGGACTTGGACTGAGTGGCGTGGGAGTATTGGTTCTGAAACGGTGCAGATGAGGGAGCAGAAAAAAAACCCCAGAGAAGATCGTTCATGCAGCCAAACCCTGAGGTCTTTTAAGTTTAAGCTTTCTCATCAGTCATAGAGTTGGTGCCTGTCAGTTTTTAAGTGAATAATATCCTCGTACCCTGGATATAACTCTGCGCTGGAACTGCACTTTAAGAAATTGCTCTATTCTTTGGGTGTTTTTTTTTTCATTTATTATTATTTTTTTTCTGTCTTCTTCTAATGCTCCTCATTCTCTCTACCCTCTCCGGTCCATTCTCCTGTGTTCTTTTTGAGGTCACCACTTTTTATCGAACTCTTTTTTTCATTTTTTTTTTCTTTTTCTTTTTATCTTTACATGTAATCAAGTAAGTTACATCCATGCTTTAGAGCCTTTTTGCGCCTTATACATATTAGTAGTAGTAGTAGTTCTTTTTTATGTATTTATTTATTTTTATTATTATAATTTTTTAGATTTTCTAATATTTATTTATTTATTCTTTTTTTTTCTCTCTCAAGGCCTGACTAAGCGCGTTGGGTTACGCTGCTGGTCAGGCATCTGCTTGGCAGATATGGTGTAGCGTATATGGATTTGTCCGAACGCAGTGACGCCTCCTTGAGCTACTGAAACTGAAACTAAAACTGAAACTTCAGGCCGCCACCCACCCACCTCAAGTGATATGGTTGACGGGTATTTCACTGTCCCAGGAAATTGATTGGGGAGCGAGGGTCCTATCTGACACTGCACTGACACCACCAGAACGACACCACGTTAAGATGAGCAACAAAAAACAAACAACAACAAAAAAAAAAAAAGCCAATAACAGATACAACAACAACAACAAACAACTACAAAAAAAAAAAAAAAAAAAAAAAACCACCACCACTTTAGGTGACGTTACGGCTTCAGCCTTGACTGTGATATGTATACACATGTTTTGTGTGACCTTTAAAAAAAAAAAAAAAAAAAAAAAATTCTAGTTTTCTATCACTCTGGAAGATCAGGAGGAGGAGGGAGAGAAAAAAAAAAACTTGGCAGAAACCATGTTTTGATTTGATTTTTAATCAAACCTGGTATTGTGAATGGCCATTGGTACAACATGATCTTAATAAAAAAAAATTTTAATGAAATTTTAAAATCAGATGTTAAAGGTCAGGGTTACAAAATGGCATCTGACACTGTCGGAAAGGTTTCGTCATGTAAGAGATTTTGTTTTTTTTAAATACATAATCTTCATCAAGTTTGGAACAATGATTGGTGATGTGAAAACGAACACCGTGTCAGTGGACAAGGTCAAGACAAAGGTCAGGGTCACAACATACTGAACACTATTCAACAACAACAACAACAAAAATCTACGATGTAGAAACATGACAGAACAAGGGTTTTTCATCCAATTTTCATTAAACATGGTATATTATTTTGTCGAGGACAGAATGTAAGTATGATAAAATATCAATACATAATGTGAGTGTTGTAAATTAAGAGGTCAAGGTCATATCAAACTGAGTGTCTTTTTCCCACAACACGACCTGCTTGGTAATGCTCTTTTCATATATTTTTTTTACCATTCCTTAAGTTGGATTAACGTGTTATCACACGTCAGTTTCGATAGCCTTGATTCTCTCTTTTCGATTCCATAATTGGATTAACTGCTTATCTGTCAAACGTGCATTTTCATAGCCTTGAATCTCTCTTTTCCATTCCATAATTGGATTAACTGCTTATCTGTCAAACGTGCGTTTTGATAATCTTGACTCTCTCTCTTTTCCATTCCATAATTGGATTAACTGCTTATCTGTTAAACGTGCATTTTCATAGCCTTGAGTCTCTCTCTCTTTTCCATTCCATAATTGGATTAACTGCTTATCTGTCAAACGTGCATTTTCATAGCCTTGACTCTCTCTCTCTTTTCCATTCCATAATTGGATTAACTGCTTATCTGTCAAACGTGCGTTTTGATAATCTTGACTCTCTCTCTTTTCCATTCCATAATTGGATTAACTGCTTATCTGTCAAACGTGCATTTTCATAGCCTTGGGTCTCTCTCTTCGATTCAATAATTGGATTAACTGCTTATCTGTCAAACGTGCGTTTTGATAGTCTTGACTCTCTCTCTTTTCGATTCTATAATTGGATTAACTGCTTATCTGTCAAACGTGCGTTTTGATAATCTTGACTCTCTCTCTTTTCGATTCAATAATTGGATTAACTGCTTATCTGTCAAACGTGCGTTTTCATAGTCTTGACTGTCTCTTTTCGATTCCTTAGTTGGATTAACTGCTTATCACACGTGTGTTTTGATGGCCTTGACTCTCCGTTTCTGTCTCTCTGTCTCTGTCTCTCTGTCTGTCTGTCTGTCTGTCTGTCTCTCTCTCTCTCTCCCCCCCCCCTCCTCTTTCTGTCTCTGTCTCTCTGTCCCTCTTTATGTCTCTATCTTTTCGTGGGCCAACTGCCAGACACAGACAGTACCGAAAGGCGTTCAACAAGATGGAGAAGAGTTTCTCAGACCTGGACACAGACCGACCGTTCTACATCCGACTGGCTCGGCTTCGGCGTTCTCCTGCTGGCAATCAGTTTGTGGTGACCATGTGAGTGTGTGTCACTGCAGCAAATCAGGCTGTCGCGCGCGCGCGCACGCTCACACAAACGTATGCAAGTACACGCACACACACACACACACACACACACACACACACACGTGTGCACGCTCACACACACACACACACACGTACGCTCGCACGCACACATACACACACAAAAGTAGCTCGCATACACACAAACACACGTTCTCTCTCACACACACACACACACACACACACGCACGCACGCACGCATGCACGCACACACACACACACACACACACACACACACAGAGTTTTAGAACAGGAGCTTGTTAAAACTTCAAGAAAGTACCCATGTTCCACCAACTTTTTTTTTTCAACTTTACACCAACTTGCTTTTCGGAAAGATCGTTTGAAGAAGTTGACAATTTCTTGTTTTTTTTTTGTTTGTTTTTTTGTTTATTAAGAAAGAAAAAAAACCCAAAAAAACGTTTGCTTCACAATCCAGCTGGACATTTACTGAACATTTCATACCTTCTTTCTTTTTTTCCTCCTTTATTCATACTCATGATTTTTTTTGTTTTTTTGTTTTTTTTTTTGTTTATGCTTGCAATTTACATTGTATTGGGTTTTCAGTCCTTTGTATATGGGATTTTCTCGGATCTATGATCACGTACACTGTCTTAAATAGACGTTGAGCTGAAGAACACACACACACACACACACACACACACACACACATGACATTTCGCTGCCTAGCTGAGATAACGTTGTGTTGTTCTGGTGGCGATGACAGTGTAGTATTATAGGTTCCATCCGGCCCATTTTCAACGGGTGGTTATTGTGCTGTATTGTATTGTATTGTATTGTATTGTACGGTATTGGACTGGATTGGATTGCATTGTATTGTATTGTATTGCATTGTAGGGTATGGTACGGTATTACAGTATATCGTATTGTATTGTATTGCAATTATCGTATTGCAGTGTGTTGTATTGTATTGTATTGTACTGTATCGTATCGCATTGTATCGTATTGTGTCGTATCGCATTGTATTGCAGTAGATCGTGTCGTGTCGTATCGTGTGGTATCGTTTCGCATCGTATTATATTGTATTGTACTGTATTGTATTGTATCGCATTGTATTTTATTGTGTTGTATTGTATTGCATTGCATTACATTAAACTGCATTTTATTGTATTGTATTGTATCTCATTGTTTTGTATTGTATTACTCTTTTGTCACTACCGATTTCTTGACGTGAACATTTTTATCTTTATTTCTATTTTTATTTTTTTTTTTTTTTCTCAAGGCCTGACTAAGCGCGTTGGGTTACGCTGCTGGTCAGGCATCTGCTTGGCAGATGTGGTGTAGCGTATATGGATTTGTCCGAACGCAGTGACGCCTCCTTGAGCTACTGAAACTGAAACTGAAACTGACGTGAAATTCGGGCCGCTGTCCCCAGGTAGAGCTGCTCATCGCTACAGTACAGAGCCCTCCATCTCCCCCCCCCCCCCCCCCCAACTTTTTATCATCCTACTGTCAGCATGCAAGTATATTTGCTTTCCCATCAGAATGGATTTTTTTTTTCAACAGAATGTTGGCCAGGGTCAACCCTTTTGATGCCATCGTTTTCTTTTACGTCCGTTACGTGCGGTTTCAGTTTCAGTTTCAGTTTCAGTGTCTCTCAAGGTGGCATCATTGCGTTCGGACAAATCCATATACGCTACACCACATCTGCTAGGCAGATGCCTGGCAGCAGCATAACCCAACGCGCTTAGTCAGGCCTCGAGTGCATGCTTTACTTATTTTGTGTACCTACATGCTTTCGTACACACGGGACCTTGGTTCATTGTTCTCATCCGAATGATTTTCTCCCCGTCGGGGATATCACTACCAGAGATGGGTATCGGTTCATGTACGTGGTCGAAAAACGCAACAACAGAAACAGTCAACGAACGATTTTTTTTTCCCCCATTACGCTGTTCAGCCCTTTCAGCAAAGCGACCATCAGTAAGCGCGACGCGATGTCACAGACATTGAGAGACCATTATATTGTATATTTACAGAGTGGACTTGGGACTAGTCCATGTTTCCTGTGTGTTTCACAGAGTGGACGAGTCCAAGTTCTCTGTGGTAGAACACGACCTGGAGGAGTCAGAGGAGGACGAGATCTTTGACGTCACAGACATCGTCACGGCCGACAAGAAGGGACCGCTGGCCAGACTGAAGTGGACCAATCAGAACGTTCCTTACTAAAGCTTTGGTATATCTAGCTCACGCTGCGAGGGATTTGGTCAGATCCCTTGCTCTCTCTCTCACCAGACTTTGTTGTAACTTGACACAGCAGTGGACCTTTCACACAACCTCCCATACTAGCCTTTGCCAGTTGACAATTTTACTGCTGTGGACCAGCCAGAACCTTCTTTACTGTATTTACATTTATTTGTTATTGATTATGGGCACTTACATAACGCTTATATTCGGTGTGTTTGCGTGACCTAAGCCAGATTGAATGACGCAGGAAACGAATGATGAGCGCCCAAATGGCACCTGTCAGTCCGCGGCTCTACCCAGGTAGACAGCCTGTGGTGTGAATGACTGTGTGTTCGTTAAGCGCTAAGAGCTTGGTCTCTGACTGAGGATAGGCGCTATATGAATATCCATACTATCATCATCATCATCATCGTCGTCGTTGTTATCATTTGCACAACAGGCTGCCTACCTGGTTAGAGCCGACTGACAGCCGCTTTTAACCGCTTACCGTTTGTATCAGGGCTTTAGTCACGCGCACACACACGCATAATGCCCTTCAGTGGACCTTTATATGTATATCCACCGTTCAGTGATCCAATCAGAAGCTCTCTAACGAGACTTTGCTGTTCTCTGCAATTACCACCAATCAGAAGAAGGCTTTGATCATCCGCACGTAATCAGCAGTTGAACGGTCAGAACGACAACTTTGCAAAGATACCTTTCTCGGTAAAACAAACAAACAAACAAACAAAAAGCAAAATTTGTGCTTAAAAATTGCGCCTGTTCTGTTTAAACACCACACTGTCTTCGGTAGTAGTATTTTTGTCTTGTAGAAAACTAATATAGATAGATAGTGTGGGAGAAAAAAAGCCAACACAGATTTGCTATTAAGGGCAATATCTTTCTCATTAACAGGAGTAGTAGTTGTAATGGTCGTAACAGTAGTGGAAAACAGTAGCAGTAATGAATAATGAGCCCAAAATCAAGGTCGGAAATAAAAATTTAAATAATAGCATATGGATATATATCAATTTAATTCCACATTTCCGTTTCTGTATCTCGTCTGGCTTTTGTCATTGAAGTCAGTGACTGATGACATTTTAGTGCCTGCTGTTCTTGAGAGGACAGAATGTGTGTCTGGTAACCAGGCAACGTAACAACGCAGATTTATTTTAACGTCATTAAATTGATCAGTGCTGTCAGTTTAACCTTTTCTTTCTTTCTTTTTTTTTTTTACAACAAAAATGTAGATTATAGCTTATCGTGTCAATTTTTAACTCACTCAGTACGGCTAGTCCTCTCTTCTCCTCTACACAGACCCCTCGGATGTCCAGTGGGTGTCTGAATGACCCAACCTTTGGCTTCCGTCGTCAGAATTGTGGTTTTCTTTGTCAACATTTACCTCTTCAGTATAAGAACCTTCCGCTTGCAATATTTTGATGATGGTAATTGGGGTGAAACGCTGTTAACGTCGTCTCTTTCGCCGTTCGTATGGAGAGAGTTAAAGAATGTAGTCTATGTACTGGGAGGGCCCTATGGGGTGTGTCATATTTCAATGGAAATGTTTGGTTGTATTCAAAGATATGTGATATTACTGTAAGCGACAAATGTTTTAGTATATTCCATACACTTTATCTAACTCTATATTCTTTAAACGCAAACTGGGACAGAAGTCCCGTAGAGACAGGACACAGTAGATGGTTGAATACAGGGTATAATTTTTACTTTTTTTTATGTGAACTTGAACATAATATATTAAGCAGAATTACCTGTGATAACTTTTTACATAAGGGAAGCACTTATTGCTTTCGTATAAACGTGTATACATAGTTACATATTACTTTTATGCATCGTGCATTTCAGGATTTCTGAACTGAGTACTGCGCATTAATTCATTCACCACTTATTATGTACAATGTTTCTGTATCTGCATGCAAGTTGCCAGTTGGAGCTTGTTTTTTTTTTTTTTTAATTCCTTCCTTGGAAATATTGGAATGCAGTAGTGATTAAACGATATTTTTTTTCTTTCGCTGATAAAAGTGTGTGGTGATCATCAGCAAGAACTGCAGCAGCACAAGAGCGCGTAACCAGCAGTGAGTGAACGATAAGAGTGGTGCCAAGCGAGGAAAGCGAGTCATGTGATCAGTCGTGGTCTGGGTTGCATGAACGACCTTTTAACAACGTGAAGGACTTGGTTGCATGAGAAACACTAGCAGCGCGGACTTTGCTTAATTAACTCACTCAGTACGGCCAGTCCTCTCTTCTCCTCTACACAGACCCCTCGGATGTCCAGTGGGTGTCTGAATGACCCAGCCTTTAGCTTCCGTCGTCAGAATTGTGGTATTCTTTGTCAACATTCACGTCTTCAGTATAAGAGCCTTCCGCTTGCAATATTTTGATGATGGTAATTGGGGTGAAACGCTGTTAACGTCGTCTCTTTCGCCGTTCGAATGGAGAGAGTTAATAATTTGGCGCTAAAAACTGCCCTAATTGTATGGGATTAGCATCGGTTTAGTATCAAAAAGAGAAAAAACAACAACAACTGAACGTCAAGCGAACTTGTCGCCGCTACCATCATTCAGCTCATGGAACGCTGCCCTGCACAAAGTTGGTTAAAGCGTTAGGAATTTTCCTAAATGTACACCTATTCCACAAATCAAGACCCATTCTCAGTTTCAGTTTCAGTTTCTCAAGGAGGCGTCACTGCGTTCGGACAAATCCATATACTCGGCGCTACACCACGTCTGCTACGCAGATGTCTGACCATAAACATATAATTATATCTATCTATCTATCTATCTATCTATCTATCTATATATATATATATCAGTGTGTCTGACCAGCAGCATTACCCAACGTGCTAAGTCAGGACTTGAGTGTATGCATATATATTTGTGTAACTATCAGAGTGGATTTCTTCTCGAAAATTTTGCCGGAGGACAACACTTTTTTTTTAATTTTTTTTTTTTTTTTTTACATGCGTTCATTTTTTAGTGCCCCAAGTGCGCGATGCACACGGGACACTCGGTTTATCGACTCATCCGAATGACTGGACGCTTAGTTTGATTTTCCAGTCAAACTTGGGAGAAATGGCCAGAGCGGGAATCGAACCTAGACCTTCATAGACACTGTATCAGCAAATAAGTGTCTTAACCATTCTGCCACCTTCCTCTCTAACTTTTTTTTTTTTTTTTTTAACGCTGTGCAAACTTCACGCTGCTAGAGAGAGAGAGAGAGGGAGACCCAGACCCAGACTCAGACCCAGACCCAGACTCGGACCCAGACTCAGACCCAGACAGACTCAGACCCAGACCCAGACCCAGACTCAGACCCAGACCCAGACTCAGACTCAGACCCAGACCCAGACCCAGACTCAGACCCAGACTCGGACTCAGACCCAGATCCAGACCTAGACTCAGACCCAGACCCAGACAGACTCAGATCCAGACCCAGACAGACTCAGACCAGACTCTGACCCAGACCCAGACCCAGACCCAGACTCAGACCCAGACTCAGACTCAGACCCAGACTCAGACTCAGACTCAGACTCAAATAGTTTATTTTCAGACATACATTGTCCATACAACGGAGTTCCAGTAGAGAGCGAAAGAGAGAAAGGGTGAAAAGAGAGAGATAGAGAGGGGGAGGGGGGGTTGGAGGGGGGGGGGGGGTAGGAGAGAAAGAGACTCAGACGGTTGATTGTTCAGACATAGACTGTTCATACAGTAGTTTACGTTATGATAGAAATAGAGCGAAAGAGAGCGGGAGAGAGAGAGAGAGAAAGTAGGGGTGTGAGGGACACACACACACACACACACACACACACACACACACACACAAAGAGTATTTTTCAGACATACACTTTCCATACAATGGAATGAATTATAGAGTGAAATAGATCGAGAGGAAAGGGAGAGACAGACAGACAAACAGTCAGTCAGACAGAGAGACAGGGACAGAGGCAGAGAGAGAGAGAGAGAGAAGGGCGTCATACTTACATGGTTTATTGTTCAGACACACACTATGCATTCATGGAGTTACAGAAAGAGAGAGAGAAAGAGGAAAGAAAGAAAGAAAGAGAGACAGAGACAGACAGAGAGAGAGACTCGGAGACGAAGATGATTCAGTGTTCAGACATACACTCTCTATACGATTGAGTACTTATAATAATACAGAGAGACCGAAAGATGGAGATAACAACACAGAGAGAGAGAGAGAGAGCAAAAGGAAGAGACAGAGAAGGAGAGTTTCAGTTTCAGTAGCTCAAGGAGGCGTCACTGCGTTCGGACAAATCTATATATATATATACGCTACACCACATCTGCCAAGCAGATGCCTGATCAGCAGCGTAACCCAACGCGCGTAGTCAGGCCTTGAGAGAGAGAAAAAAAAAGGAAATAATTAAAAGAGAAATACTACTAATAATAATATGTATAAGGCGCAAAAACTTGATGAAGTCAACTATAAGCGTACAAAAAAACAACAACAAAAAACCAAAAAAAAACCAAAAAAAAAACCCCACACAACTAAATAAATAAATAAATAAATAAAATAAATAAATAAAAAAGACAACAATGATGATAAAGAAAAGGAGATAAGAGGGAGAGAGACTGAGAAGAGGGAAGAGGGAGGAAGGAGAGGTGGGAGTGAGAGAACGGGTGGGATGAAGGTGGGGGGGAAGGGGGGTGGGGGTGGGGGCGTGGAGTGTGTAAAGATCAGGGTGTGGGGGAGTGGGGCACGTCGGGTGTGGACGTGAAGGGAGCGGCAGGAGAGTTCTCCTTCTTCTCCTTCTTCTCCTTCTTCTTCTTCTTCTACTCCTCTTCTTCTCCTTCGTTCGTGGGCTGCAACTCCCACGTTCACTCGTATGTACACGAGTGGGATTTTTTACGTGTATGACCTTTTTTTAACCCTGCCATGTAGGCAGCCATACTCCGTATTCGGGGGGGTATGCATGCTGGGTGTGTTTGTTTTCCATAACCCACCGAACGCTGACATGGATTACAGGATCTTTAACGTGCGTATGTGATCTTCTGCTTGCCGTATATACACCAAGGGGGTTTAAAGGCACACGCAGGCCTGCACGTATGTTGATCTGGGAGATCGGAAAAATACTCCACCTTTTACCCACCAGGCGCGCGGCGCCGTTACCTAGATTCTGAACCCGGGACCCTCAGATTGAAAGTCCAATGCTTTAACCACTCGGCTATTGCACCCGTCCTCAGGAGAGTTGAACACGGCATCCACAGCACGGCTACCATCACCATCACCATGGCATGACAGGCCATCCAGAAAGCAACAACAGAAAACAAACCCAACCAACCAACCAACAAAAAGCAGCATCATGTGCAAGGGTAGGCCCTCTGTCCACCGCTCGTTCGCTTGCTCATAGATGTCCACGAGCGCGCGCGCGCACACACATACACACACACACACACACACACAGGTGCACACATTGCACACTCACAGGCGCGCGCATACACACATC
>NC_134889.1:25732875-25735375 GCF_041734735.1 Babylonia areolata | reverse complement strand
CCATTCATTCTCTTCTCCTCCTTCCTTCCCCACCTGCCCTAAATCTGTCCTCTCACTTTTCCTTCTTCTCCTCCCACCCCAACCCACCTCTCCTAAAACTAATGACCCTTTATGATCCCTGTCTTGCATCCGTTCAATTCACGAAACATATTGACAGCAGGACAAACGATTTGTGCCCCGCCGTCATTTATTTGCCTTCCAAAAATCCATAATGAGTAACACCAGTCATTTCTAGCAGTCGCACCGTTGCAGACGGCAAGATATTTAACCTCTGGAAACACGTGATAAATGGTTGCCCGCCCCTCCCCCACCCCCCCAACCCCCCCACCCCATTTCGCGATGGAAAATCTTTGCTCTGACTTCGATACTCGTCAACAGACGAGGATAAAAAATTCACGAGGTAGCTAGATTCATACAATGGAGATTTTCTGACACTGCGCACACATACATTCGCATTCACACAGGCACGTATTCACATACGAACGCTCGTAAGTAAACACACACACACACACACACACACACACACACACACACACACACACACACACACACACACACACACACACACGTAACCCGGGTCCTTTGTGCAATGTATACTCTACAAACGTAACGCCTTCGAACGCCACCCACATGAACAGACTACGCGGAAAATGTTTCAGTGATTTAGATTAATTCCTTCCTTCCTTTATTAGTTCATTCATTCGTTCGTTCCTTCCTTCCTTCCTTCCTTTATTAGTTCATTCGTTCGTTAGATCTTCCTTCCTTCCTTTATTAGTTCATTCATTCGTTCGATCGTTCCTTCCTTCCTTCCTTCCTTTATTAGTTCATTCGTTCGTTCCTTCCTTCCTTTATTAGTTCATTCGTTCGTTCCTTCCTTCCTTTATTAGTTCATTCGTTCGTTCGTTCGTTCCTTCCTTCCTTTATTAGTTCATTCATTCGTTCGTTCGTTCGTTCCTTCCTTTCTTTATTAGTTCATTCGTTCGTTCGTTCCTTCCTTCCTTCCTTCCTTTATTAGTTCATTCGTTCGTTCGATCTTCCTTCCTTCCTTTATTAGTTCATTCATTCGTTCGATCGCTCCTTCCTTCCTTTATTAGTTCATTCGTTCGATCGTTCCTTCCTTCCTTTCTTCCTTTATTAGTTCATTCGTTCGTTCGATCTTCCTTCCTTCCTTTATTAGTTCATTCGTTCGTTCCTTCCTTCCTTCCTTCCTTTATTAGTTCATTCATTCGTTCCTTCCTTCCTTCCTTCCTTTATTAGTTCATTCGTTCGTTCGATCCTTCCTTCCTTCCTTTATTAGTTCATTCGTTCGTTCCTTCCTTCCTTCCTTCCTTTTTTAGTTCATTCGTTCGTTCCTTCGCTCCTTCCTTCCTTTATTAGTTCATTCGTTCGTTCCTTCCTTCCTTCCTTTATTAGTTCATTCGTTCGTTCGTTCCTTCCTTCCTTCCTTCCTTCCTTTATTAGTTCATTCGTTCGTTCGTTCGTTCCTTCCTTCCTTCCTTTATTAGTTCATTCGTTCGTTCGTTCCTTCCTTCCTTTATTAGTTCATTCGTTCGTTCCTTCCTTCCTTCATTTATTAGTTCATTCGTTCGTTCGTTCGTTCCTTCCTTCCTTTCTTTATTAGTTCATTCGTTCGTTCGTTCGTTCCTTCCTTCCTTTCTTCCTTTATTAGTTCATTCATTCGAACGTTCGTTCCTTCGTTCATTCATTTCTTTGTCTTTGTCTGTGTCTCACTCTGGGTAAGTTGTTATCATTAAAGGATGCTGTTTTTCTTTCTTTCTTTCTTTCTTTCTTTCCTTCTTTCTTTCTTTCTTTCTTTTACTCACTTCTCTAGTCCTGTCTGTCTGTCTGTCTTCCTTCCTTCCTTTATTAGTTTATTCGTTCGTTCGTCCCTTGCTTCGTTCCTTCCTTCATTCGTGTCTCTGTCTGTCTGTCACTCTGAGAAAGTAATCATTATTAAACGGTTCTGTTGTTTTTTGTTTTTTTTTCTTTCTGTCTTTCTTTCTAGTTTTATTTCTATCTATCTTTCTTTCTTTCTTTCTTTTACCCACGTCTCCAGTCATGCATGTATTTGTATTTCTTTTTATCACAACAGATTTCTCTGTGTGAAATTCGGGCTGCTCTCCCCAGAGAGAGCGCGTCGCTACACTACAGCGCCACCCTTTTTTTTTTTTTTTTTTCCTGCGTGCAGTTTTATTTGTTTTTCCTATCGAAGTGGATTTTTCTACAGAATTTTTCCAGAAACAACCCTTTTGCTGCCGTGGGTTCTTTTACGTGCGCTAAATGCATGCTGCACACGGGACATCGGTTTATCGTCTCATCCGAATGACTAGCGTCCAGACCACCACTCAAGGTCTAGTAGAGGGGGAGAAAATATCGGCGGCTGAACCGTGATTCGAACCAGCGCACTCAGATTCTCTCGCTTCCAAGGCGGACGCGTTACCTCTAGGCCATCACTCCATGTATGTATGTATATTTGTATGTATATATGTCTTTCTGTATG
>NC_134889.1:25712875-25722875 GCF_041734735.1 Babylonia areolata | reverse complement strand
TGATCTTTTGCTTGCGTGTACACACGAAGGGGGTTCAGGCACTAGCAGGTCTGCACACATGTTGACCTGGGGGAGATCGGAAAAATCTCCACCCTTTACCCACCAGGCGCCGTCACCGAGATTCGAACCCGGGACCCTCAGATTGAAAGTCCAATGCTTTATAACCATTCGGCTATTGCGCCCGTCATCCGAGGAAGTGATTAGTTATGCTTCGATTTAACGTCAACACCCACTTCTGATCATACAGGTGACGAAGACATCCATCCCAACAAAGAAAATCAGGGGTTAGGGGGGTTGGGAAAGGGGGCGGTGGACTGGGGTGTGGCGGGGCTGAGGAGTGGGGGGGGGGGAGAGGGTTGAAGTGGAGAGATGGTTTGGGGGAGAGCCCTTAGCATGACAGCAAGTGCGCTCATCATGGATGAATTCAACGAGGAACCATATATTCAAGAAGCTCGGAAAGGCATCTGACACGTCCTGCAAGACCAAAGCCCCAGGAAGTAACCCCTGGCTTGACTTCCTCTGTCTCTGTTGGAGAGAAGGTGCTCTTCTTTAAAGATGTGTGGGATGCCAAATTTGTCACCTTGGTCCGAGAACAAAAAGCGATCACGGTTGTTGCTGCAATCTGCCCGTGGCGTCTCCCTGTAGCCGAATGGTCAAAGCGTTGGACTTTCAATCTGAGGGTCCCGGGTTCGAATTTCGGTGACGGCGCCTGGTGGGTAAAGGGTGGAGATTTTTCCCATCTCCCAGATCAACATATGTGCAGACCTGCTAGTGCCTGAGCCCCCGTCGTGTGAAAACGCACGCAGAAGATCAAATACGCACGCTAAAGATCCTGTTATCCACGTCAGCGTTCGGTGGGTTCTGGAAACAAGAACATACCCAGCATGCACACCCCCGAAAACGGATTATGGCTGCCTACATGACGGGGTAAATAAAACGGTCATACACTTAAAATGTTATATGTCTGCCTGAGTGTGTCTGTGTGCGTGCCTGATATCTGATTAAATGATACAGGAAACGAATGATGTGCGCCCAGTGGCAGCCGTCAGTCGGCTCTAGCCAGGTAGGCAGCCTGTTGTGCAAATGATCCCGTGTTTGTAAAGCGCTTAGAGCTTGGTCTCCGACCGAGGATGGGCGCTATAAAAGTATCCATATCGATCGATCGATATATAAACCCTGGTAGAACGTCCACAGAGAAGCCTCGATCGGTAGAATCAATTAGGCGTTGGGACTTCTGATTTAGTGTTGTATTTGTATTTTTATTTGTATTTCTTTTTATCACAACACATTTCCCTGTGTGAAGTTCGGGCTGCTCTCCCCAGTGAGAGCGCGTCGCTACACTACAGCGCCACCCCCCCCCCCCCCCCCCCCCCCCCCTTTTTTTTCTTTTTCTTTTTTTTTACCGACGTGCAGTTTTATTTGTTTTTTTCCTATCGAAGTGGATTTTTCTGCAGAATTTTGCCAGTGGGTTCTTTTACGTGCGCTAAGGGCATGCTGCATACGGGACATCGGTTTATCGTCTCATCCGAATGACTAGCGTCCAGACCACCACTCAAGGTCTAGTGGAGGGGGAGAAAATATCGGCGGCTGAACCGTGATTCGAACCAGCGCGCTCAGATTCTCTCGCTTCCAAGGCGGACGCATTACCTCTAGGCCATCACTCCTCGTGCGATACAGGATTTTAAATGAGTTGTGTCGTTTGGGGAAAGACGTTGTACTTCAATTGTCCTTGCTCCACCCAGATGTGAATAGGTACTTCTTTTTTTCTTTTTTTTTTTTTTTTTTTTTTTTTTTTGCTTCAGTTTCATGCGAGTCAAGAAACACCTTTATTGTTGTTGGGTTTTTTTCCTCCTTTGCACTAAACGGTCACGTCATACGACATAACACCCTCTCCAAAACCATCCTGCAAGGGACTGTAGAGGGAGGGCGCAGACGGGGACGGCAGAGAAAGAGCTGGTCCGACAACGTCAAGGAATGGACCAAAATGACGATGCCAGATCTCCTTACGACAGCTGCCAACAGAACGGCGTGGCGAGCTATGACATCTTCCTCATGTCCCCCCCAACGACCCCAGCTGTCGAGGGAATGAGTGAGTGAGTGAGTGCACTAAACGTGGCTTTCTTCACTGGTCTAAAAAAACAACAACAACAAAACAACAACAAAAAACAACCAAAAAGAACACACACTGAAAAATGAAATTAATGGATAAGTAAACAAGGACACAAGGGCACACCCGTTCATACTTCTTTGTGTGTGTGTGTGTGTGTGTGTGTGTGTGTGTGTGTGTGTGTGTGTGTGTGTGTGTGTGTGTGTGTGTGTGTGTGTGTGTGTGTGTGTGTGTGTTTCTAATGATGGACATTAAATGCGTTCTTTAATGTTCGATAATGGCTAACACATGTTTGGGTTTTTGGGGTTTTTTTTTCGCGTTAGTGTTTGTTGCGTGTGATTGTTACGTCCACACCTATCCAAGTCGCACAGTGTGTGTCTTTGCACATGATATGTGAATTTTGTTTGTTGTTTGAGCATTTGCTTCCCTGCGCTTTAGAATTAAATAGATGACGGGCGCAATAGCCGAGTGGTTAAAGCGTTGGACTGTCAATCTGAGGGTCCCGGGTTCGAATCACGGTGACGGCGCCTGGTGGGTAAAGGGTGGAGATTTTTCCGATCTCCCAGGTCAACATATGTGCAGACCTGCTAGTGCCTGAACCCCCTTCGTGTGTATATGCAAGCAGAAGATCAAATACGCACGTTAAAGATCCTGTAATCCATGTCAGCGTTCGGTGGGTTATGGAAACAAGAACATACCCAGCATGCACACCCCCGAAAACGGAGTATGGCTGCCTACATGGCGGGGTAAAAACGGTCATACACGTAAAAGCCCACTCGTGTGCATACGAGTGAACGCAGAATAAGAATAAAGAATAATTAAATAGATGATAAAAACGTGCTTTAATACATAAGAAAACGAATAAGAAGTGGGGAGGTGGAGTTGAGAGGATGTGGAAAATAGTGAATACGTGAATTAGTCATTATCTATTATCATTAACCATTATCTTTTACATGTAAATATTGTGCATGTAAGAGCAGAACTGTGTTGCAGTTACCAAGAATTATTATGCTTATCGCATACTGACATCAACTGTATTTTTCCGGTGTGATATTTGCTGTTAAAAAAAAAAAAAGAAAAGAAAAGAAAAAAAGATTGCAGATGTTGTTTTTGTTTGCTTAGTAATACTAACATACAGCCTTCCAATCAGTATAATCCTACATATGATATATTAAAAAATGTGGGTTTTTCAGTGAGTGGGTACGTGACTTAACGTTTGGGGGAGGTTCAGACGGCGGAAAGAGAGGACTGGGCCCCACCTTCAGTTCCTATCCAAACACTGGACACAGTGGATATGATTTCGTTGCTCTACAGTCTATCTATGTATGCCGTGAATCGTTCTAGAACCTTTATCTCGTCTTGCAAAATCTAAAAGAACGTGTTTAGGAGAGAGCGGTACATTCAGGCGGGGGTGGGGGGTGGGGGTGGGGGTTGTGAAAGAAAGGAAGGAGAGAGAGAAGAGAGTGAGGGAGGGGGGGGAAGGAAGGGAGAGGGAGAGAGGTAGGGTAGTGAGGGAGACAGACTGATATAGATTTGCTACAGTTGCATGTGCTAAGCTGATGTCCCGAAACAGTCAATGAAGGGGGCTGAAATTGAAACAAAACAACCGACTCACTGATAAATCGACACGTTCACACCAGATAATCACAACAACAACGCCCCCCACCCCTCCACCCCCACACCCACACCACACACACCCACACCCCTACACACACACACACCTGTAGTAATCCTCCTTGCAGTAAATACGGCCGTCGCGCGTGTAGCACGTGACCTGCGTGTCGAGCCGGAAGTGACAGTCGCTGCAGCGCAGACAGTGCACGTGCCACTTCCGGTCTACCGCGTGTAGGTAGTAGCGCTCGGTGATCCTCTGCCCGCACCCCGCGCACGTGCCTGGAGGGACCTCCTCCTCCTCCTCTTGCGACGGCCTCCCGCCCGGAGGAGGCCCGGCAGCGCTTTGCAAAGCGTGTAGGTCTGGTTCCTGTCCAGGATGAGCAGAGAGAGAAATTGAATCTACCAGTCTATCTATGTATCTATCTATCTCCATCTATGGATGGCACATTTATTTATTCATATTCATCTATCCATGTGTGTATTTAATAGACGTGTGTTTATCTATCTATCTATCAGACCGTTTACATTGCGGAAAATGATTTGTATTTGTGCGTGTATGTGTACTCCATGCTTGCCGTCGAAGGCAAATGATGTATGTTTGTCTGTCTGTCTTCTAATCGCGGGCGGGTCGGGGGAGAGGGGTGGGGTGGGGGGTGGGTAGCTGGGGCGGTGGGGGTACAGTTGGCTGCAGTGTTGTTTGGCAAATCTGAGCAACGCCCCACTGTCAATTGTAGCCAACTGTGCTTGACTGTACATACATCACGTATGACGCGAATGTTTTTTTCTCACGAGTTACTCAGCGCCTCCATCTTCTCCCTCCCTCCCTCCCTTCCTCGCGCCCCCCCCCCACCACCCTCCTGTCTCTCTCTCTCCCTCTCCCCCCCTCTCTCCTCTCTCTGATCTCAGTGCGCGAGCGAGGAGTAATTAGTCCATGATTGCAATAATCACCGCCTTTCACGAACCAGTCGTGCATGAGCATACTCTGAGGTAGTTAACGGCGGTAATGGCGGCAAATTGTCCACTTGCTCCAGTGGCAGCTCTCACTTTTGCAGACCAATTAGCACAAAACATCACTCGGGTGGCGATGATCCAGTGACCTGGACGAGGGAGGTGTGTGTGTGTGGGGTGGGGGGGGGGGGGTGGGGGTGGGGGGGGTGGGGGTATTCACCTATACTACAGAGCGGTGCCGAGTTTCACTGAGAGTTGTCTGTGGCTGGGTTGGTGAATCACCCATCATCATTTAAACAACCCTCCTTCTCCTCCCCCCCCCCCCCCCCCCCCCCCCCACTGGCCCCCACACCACACCCTCCCACAACACCCCCCCCCTCTCTCTCTCTCTCTCTATGCTCCCAGTATCACCCTGCCCCTCCTCCTCCCTTCTCCCCCCCCACCCTTTCCTTTTTTCCCCCGTTGTCATTGCCATTTCATTAGACCTCAGCTGGTGGTCTCATAATATACCAGACAACATTCAGCAACAGTAAAGTAGGAATATTTTGGGTGCCTAGCAGTCTCACATTGGTTGACCGCCGTGGTTGAACGCCGTGCTTAGCTCGCAGTCAAATCATTGTGTTGTGAGTTCGAACCACAAATACCCCGGCCCACACGCATATAACCCTCCCTCCCGCCCCATCCCCCGCGGGGGGGAAAAAAGGCATTTTTACTGCCCATCTTAACGTGTTGTCGTTCTGGTGCAACAGCTCAGTGGTTAAAGCGTTGGACTGTCAATCTGAGGGTCCCGGGTTCGAATCTCGGTAACGGTGCCTGGTGGGTAAAGGGTGGAGATTTTTTCCGATCTCCCAGGTCAACATATGTGCAGACCTACTAGTGCCTGAACCCCCTTCGTGTGTATATGCAAGCAGAAGATCAGACACGCACGTTAAAGATCCTGCAATCAATGTCAGCGTTCGGTGGGTTATGGAAACAAGAACATACCCAGTGTGCACACCCCCGAAAACGGAGTATGGCTGCCTACCTGGCGGGGTAAAAACGGTCATACAGGTAAAAGCCTACTCGTGTACATACGAGTGAACGTGGGGGTTGCAGCCTACGAACGAAGAAGAAGAAGAAGTTGTAGTTGTGTCAGTGAAGTGTTCGATCGAGGGAATCCAAAGAGAAACTTTCAAAACCTTAATTAAAGGCCATCCTTTGAACGAAAAAAAAAATATATGTAAGGATAACTTGATAAAGATAATGATCATGATCATTGTGATAATAAAACAACTCTTGAATAAACTCAATCATGAGGATGATATTAATACTAATGATAATGATTATGAGTCCTTTTTTTTTCAGTGCGCCAAGTGCGTGCTGCACACGGGACCTCGGTTAACTCTCTCCATACGAACGGCGAAAGAGAAGACGTTAACAGCGTTTCACCCCAATTACCACCATCAAAATATCGCAAGAGGAAGGCTCTTATACTGAAGAGGTGAAGGACGACGGAAGCTAAAGGTTGGGTCATTCAGACACCCACTGGACATCCGAGGGGTCTGTGTAGAGGAGAAGAGAGGACTGGCCGTACTACTCGAGTGAGTTAACAATCTCATCCGAATGACAAGACGCTCAGTTTGATTTTTCGGGTCAAACTTGGGAGAAAGGGAGAGATCTGGATTCGAACCCAGACCCTAACAGACACTGTCCTGGCATTCTGCCGCTGTGCTTCTTGAGCGTTCTATTATGTGAGTGAAGAATTGTTTGTGATGGTGGTAATGGTGAAGGTGTTAGTTCTGAAAAGGGGGTGGTGGTTGGGAGGGGAGGGGGGGGTAGTTGGGTTTTTCCCCCTCTTCTTCTTTTTATATATGGAGGTGTATCCGTGTTCAAATCTGCCGGGAACTCCATCTCTCTTCTGACACGACGGTTTTCATGGTCGGTTAGCGATAACCTGTCCAGCAAAATGGAGCTCAGAATCAAGTTAACTCACTCAGTACGGCCAGTCCTCTCTTCTCCTCTACACAGACCCCTCGGATGTCCAGTGGGTGTCTGAATGACCCAACCTTTAGCTTCCGTCGTCAGAATTGTGGTATTCTTTGTCAACATTCACGTCTTCAGTATAAGAGCCTTCCGCTTGCAATATTTTGATGATGGTAATCGGGGTGAAACGCTGTTAACGTCGTCTCTTTCGCCGTTCGTATGGAAAGAGTTAAACTAGGCGTGGGTAGTCTGTAAGCTGCAGTCGTTTGTGTCATTTCTGTTAGGTTATCCCCCCTCTCTTTGTCCTGCTTTCAGAAATAACCAATGATTTGGCACGTTGTGTGTGCTGAAAGGGAAGCTGAAAAACAAAGAAACAAACACACAAACGAAGACCAAACACATTGTGGTATTATTATTATTATTATTGTGCCACGAATCCGAATTAGCCAAGTATCAGCTGTAGCTGTCGTCAGTAATGTCAGCGTGTGTGTGTGTGTGTGTCTGTCTGTCTCTCTGCGTATGTGTGTGTAGTAGTAGTCTTCAGTTTAACGTCTTCCACTTTAAGTGATATTAGACGAAGTATGTGTGTGTGTGTGTGTGTGTGTGTGTTGTAGCTGATGTTTATTGGCAAGGACAGTTAGGAAAAACAGACCATGCTTATAATTCCACTTAATGAGTTCTGCATCGCATGTAGAATTCGACTGATGAAAAATTACTATATGTCAGAAAACCCTCGTTGTAATAGACAACAAAAACAAGTGCAATAACTTTTTAAGTGCACAACTTCGAGCTTGCTGTAACATTCGTCAAACCAAGTGCAGCAATTTTTTTAACAACACAACTTAGAGCTTGTTGTAATAGTCGACAAACCTAGTGCAATAATTTTGAAAGTGCACAACTTAGAGCTTGTTGTAATACTCGACAAACCAAGTGCAATAATTTTAAAGGTGCACAATTTACAGCTTGTTGTAATAGACAAAAAGTCAAGTGCAATAAAACACAACTTCAAGCTTGTTGTAGCAGATAACAAACCAAGTGCAACTGCTTTTGAACAACACAACTTCGATCTCATAGCAACAGGCAACAAACCAAGCACAATACTTTTTTTTTTTTAACTCTCTCCATACGAACGGCGAAAGAGACGACGTTAACAGCGTTTCACCCCAATTACCACCATCAAAATATTGCAAGTGGAAGGCTCTTATACTGAAGAGGTGAATGTTGACAAAGAATACCACAATTCTGACGACGGAAGCTAAAGGTTGGGTCATTCAGACACCCACTGGACATCCGAGGGGTCTGTGTAGATGAGAAGAGAAGACTGGCCGTACTGAGTGAGTTAAAATACACAACTACAAGCCTTCGCCACTTCATGGAACAACGGTGACCTAGTTGTAATGAGTCCAAGTAGGAATCGAGTGTCCACGAGTTCGAATTCCATTTTCACCCCCACACCCTCCGGCCCCCTCCTCTAGACCTTGAGTAGTGGGCTGGGAGCTAGTCATTTGGATGAGACGATGAACTGAGGTCCCGTGTGCAGCATGCACTTAGCGCATGTAAAAAGGCTCAGCTTTGTCCCTGGCAAAATTCTGTAGGAAAATCCACTTTGACTGTAAAAAAAAGTAAAATAAAATAAAATAAAATAAAACCCAGAAAAACAACAACAACAACAACAACAACAAACAAAACAATTGCAGACAGAAAATGAAGGGGGTGAGGTGGGGTTGTGAGCTGCATTGAAGAGAAGCGCTCTCCCCGTAGAGAAAACTAGCTGCTGTAACCAAGTGTATTTATCTATATGATCATCATCATCTTCATCTTCATCTTCTTCTTCTTCTTCTTCTTCTTCTTCTCTCTCTCTCTCTCTCTCTCTCTCTCTCTTTTCTTTCTTTCTTTCTTTCTTTTTTTTTTTTTTTTGGTCACTGATCCACTTTGATTTCGAGGGGAATTTGGAATGTGCGAGTGTGTGTCACACACACACACACACACACACACACACACACACACACACACACACACACACACACACACACACACATACGCATATACATACATGTAAATAAATAAATAAATAAATAAGAAAATGAACAAACAAACAAACAAATGAATGAATAACTGAATAAATAAATGAATAAGCAAGCAAGCAAACAAACAAACGAATGAATGAATGAATAAATAAAACTTGCACCCAGTCATGTACGCACCTATCTTCCATTCGTACACACATACACGCACACGTGTATAGATTGATATAATCTATGTGCTAACAATTTCGTTCGTAAGCGCATTCAGGTACGCGCACGCCCATCGTTCAGGTACGCGTACACACACCATCACCACAGACCCCCCCCCCCCCCCCCCCTCTCCCGCATCACCCCGTCCACTACCACCACCAACAATAGTAACAACAACAACAACAACAACAACAACAACAACAACACACACACACACACACACACACACACACACACACACACACACACACACACACACCACCACCACCACCACCACCACCACCACTAATAATTATTCGTCTTTACAAATTCGATAAAGAATAACGATTAAAAAGAAACACCAACAAAAAACAGACAAAACAAAAATAAGACGTATATACGAAACAAAATGCAAAAACACATCAAATCAAACTTATCTGACGGAAAATCGCAATAAAGAGGCAACAAATGTTAATGTAAATATACAAAGAAAGCAAAACAGAACTTAAAGATTAAAAAAAAAAAAAAAAAAAAAAAAAAAAAATCCACAACTAAATTATTGAATAAGATAAAGTGACATTAACAAACTCTGTGTGTGTGTGTGCGTGTGTGTCTGTGTGTGTGTGTGTGTGTGTGTGTGTGTGTGTGTGTGTGTGTGTAAAAATAAAATTAAAAAAAAAAAAAGAAAAAAAAAAAAAAGAAGAAAAGCACCAACCTCCTCACAAGGATGATCTCCCTGCATATTGCGGCCCCTGCTGGCACCAGCTCCTTGTGACACGCCGTGACCATTGCCGGGCGAACCCACGGGGACGGGGTTCGAATCTTCCACCATTCTCAGTGCTACAGCAGCTAAGTCCTTGCCACTATCATCCCTTCAAGTCTATCACACCGCCAGTTTTTTTGTTTTTTTTTTCTGCAGCGAAAGCATGACCTGAACTGTCGTGTGTGCGTGTGCGTGCGTGTGTGTGTGTGTGAGAGAGAGAGAGAGTGAGAGAGTGTGAGAGAGAAATGGAGCAATGTGCGGGTGCTATATCGGGGAGCATTGCACAGTCTCTTTACTGAGGGAGGAGGGAATGGGAGCGAGAGTGGGGGGTGTTGGGGAGGGTTGTGGGAGGGTGGGGGTAGGGGTGGGGGGCTAGAGTGGGTGGGCGTGGGG
>NC_134889.1:25670375-25710375 GCF_041734735.1 Babylonia areolata | reverse complement strand
GTGCATTTTACATTTATATACGATCTATTTGTTGGATTTTTAAAAAATACATTGTTGTATACTACCTTGTCTTAACATGTGTGTGGGTGGGGGTTGGGGTGGGGGTGAGGACGAAGATTAAATATTCATATTTTATTTACTGAATGTTTTCTATTGGTATACATTGTTGTGCAATATGTTATTGTCTTAATGTGTGCGCATGTGTGGGGGCGTGGGCGTGGGCGTGGGGGTGTTGTTTTAGTCAGCTACTGTGAGGTTGTTTTTTTTTTTTTTTTTTATATCTGATGTGTTTTAGTGTATTGTATGGTACATATGTTCATTTTTATGTTGGTGTCTACAACGAGCCTATGATTGCACACGTTGATTTCCATCCATGTTGATTAATAAAGTGTTTTTGAATTGAACTGAACTGAATTGAATTGATGCTGCTTTGGGGTTCCATTTTAGGTTTGGGACACAGTTATATCCCGGCGTCAACCAGCCCATCACTGAATAAATCTCTTGGATATGGTTGTTCATTTCCGAAACACCATGCTAGTGATGGCCTAGAGGTAACGCGTCCACATAGGAAGCGAGAGAATCTGAGCGTGCTGGTTCGAGTCACGGCTCAGCCACCGATATTTTCTTCCCCTCCACTAGACCTTGAGTGGTTGTCTGGACGCTAGTCATTCGGATGAGACGATAAACCGAGGAAAAAACAAATAAAACTGCACGCGGGGGGGAAAAAAAGAAAAAAAACGGTGGCGCTGTAGTGTAGCGACGCGCTCTCCCTGTGGAGAGCAGCCTGAATTTCACACAGAGAAATCTGTTGTGACAAAGTAACAAAAAACAAAAAAAGAAATACGAATACGAAATACAAAAATACGAAGGTCTTAGTATATTTGCGTTAATTTTTAGCTGTGGAAAATATTGTAATAGAGGGCATGAGATTTCTCATTTCAGTACCAACGTCTTGGTTACAAAGGTCATGTCATAGTTTAAGGATATTCCCATTTATAGTATTTCATTAGAAATGTTCATCAAAGTCACTGTCATCTTTTCGTATCAGGGGGAAAAATCAGGTCAGATTTGGTATCTAGAGTCTGCTTTTACAACCATATCATGTTTGCTGATGTCATACCATTTAATGCCTGTGTTGTTTTAATCATAGAAACTTCACGAAAGTCACTTTCACAATTTCTTCTTCTTCCTCTTCTGTCTTCTATGATTATGATGATGATGATGATGGTGATGATTTATACCTATATTAGTAGTAGTAGTAGCAGTAGTAGTAGTAGTTGCAGTATTGTTGTTGTTGTTGTTATTGCTGCTGTTCTTGATTCGTTATTGCTGTTTTCCTTGTTGTTCACTTTTAATTAATTCTCTTCATATGTCAGTCCGTTTTGCTGTCCCCTATATAAAGATCACAACAATTAATGTATTGATCCTTACACTAAACACTATGGACAGACAAAGGAGAAAAACAAAAGTTCGAATTTCAGGAACCTTCTGATCAATGCCCTTTGGAGAACCACCTACACGACGTTCCGTTCAAAATACACTCTGCCTCCATCTATGCGGTGCCAGAAACACCAATCATGCAACCACAAGCGATACGTGCGTTGTCCCTTCACTGCCGGAAACATCACACCCAACGTTCAAACCTTGCACTGACGAGCAATGCCCGTATGCAGCCTTTACAAAATAATATATATTATATATTTTCAGCTGGCTGATTATAACTGACTCTGACACAGGGGAATAGAGGGACAGGCTGCAGGCGAGAGGAGATGGAAGAGTAGGGTCTTTGTTCCCCCAGGTCTATATTCCCGCAGGTCTATGCATGGTCACTGCTAACCATTGAGAGAAGGACAGGTGAGATGGTGCGCCGGACGGAGGGGGTGGAGGGCGGGGAGAGTAGGATTGGTAAGGGGCGGGGGAGTGGGGAGCCTGGGGGCGGGGGGGTACGGGGAGACTTTTTGTTCCCACAGGTCTGTATTCCCACTGGTCTGTGTTCCCACAGGCCCACATTCCCACAGGTCTATGGCCACTGCTGACCATTATTGATCACAACCCAAAAGTGTTCAGGTAGCGTCCTTTGTCTTGTGTGTGCATTATTAAACGCCATGGCAGGTTTCTTCTTTTTCTTTTTTCTTTTTTTTTTTTTTTTTTTTTAATCGTTAACTGACCACTACTCACCACTACTTGATCACGTCTAAAGAATTCGTTCACGCTGCATTCTTTTGTAGCGTTTGTGCAGTATTTGGACTTCTGGACAGGATCTGGCTGTTGACTGACCAGTGCTGATCATTACTCGTTGCTGACCACTTCTGCCGCCCACAACTGTAGTGGGCCCCGTTTCAATAAAAGTTCGGACTGCGTCGCTGATTTAATCATGTTGTGCAATGTTAATTAAGCCATGCCTAATTGACCTGGTATGACTATTCACTGACAAGTACTGACCCCAAAGTGCAGCTTGCGTAAATGTTAAAAGATTTCTGGATCATGTTAACTCTCTGATGCCACGTTAGTACTGTTTAACTGGTCTGGACCATTGACCACTATATACTCACTTCTGCTGACCACTGACAGCTACCCAAATCTGGGTACACAATTAGAACGTTCTTTGTTTTTGTGGGTTTTTTTAATCTATTTATCTATTATTTATTTATTTATTTATGTTATTTTATTTTATTTTAAAAAAATTTTCTTTCATTTTATTTTATATTTTTATTTATTTATATCTTTTATTTATATTTCATTTTATTTTTATTTTTTTTAATTTTTTTAAAAAACTTTTCTCAAGGCCTGACTAAGCGCGTTGGGTTACACTGCTGGTCAGGCATCTGCTTGGCAGATGTGGTGTAGCGTATATGGATTTGACCGAACGCAGTGACGCCTCCTTGAGCTACTGATACTGATACTGATACTCTGTGGGTTATGCCGGGTTAGTTAATTGTCAGCATGTGCGTGTTCTGGTTTTAACAGGAAGGTGGCGGCATGCATTTGGCCGGCATCAGTTGAAAACGAACACAATAGAAACCCAGTGGTAAGTGTTGTCTCCGCTGCTGAAAACCACCCTGGAAAGTACACAAATTACTGACGCATGCACACACTCCACTGAGACCACAGTGACGCCTTCTTGAGCAGCTGATCAAATTGAAACTTTCAGCATGGACACATAAAGAAATGATAATAATAATAATAATAATAATAATAATAATAATAATAATAATAATGCACATACGTGACAAAATAACACAATCTGAACACAATGCTTTTTCCTGAGTAATGGTCAGAAGTAAAGATAATAATAATGATACTAATAATGCACATACGTGACAAAATAACGCAATCTGAACACCGCAATGCTTTTTCAGTAATGGTCACTAGTCATCAGCAATGGCCGCCACACAGTATAGTGGTCAGTTGTGAAAACTGACCTACTGAAATGTCATAATGATAATACGACCGTGACGGACACACGCATGTCAAAATATACACGGTATGTATTGAAATAGGAAATAAAAGCAGACTAACCGTTTGTGCCAGTGTACTGACGCACGGAGGCTGGGGGCTGGAGGTGGGATGGGGGGCAGGGGGTCTCGGTGGAGGGGGTGGGGGGGGGGGGGCGCTTTATGCTGGTAGGGAACTAAAACAGCATGGGTGGACTTCCTATAACGTCTTCTGCGGGACACTGAGTTTATACAGCGGTCGGACAGTGATGCATCTCAGTCAGTCCAACTGGAGGGGACGATTTCTGACACTGATACATCCTCCGCAGGATCTACGGATTCAGTAGGGAGGGAGGGAGGGAGGGGGCGGGGTGGATTTGCACTAGGGACCGCTGCCGGTAGCCGGATTGGCTCAGCTGGACGGAGACGCGAGTTAATATTCCAGTGGTTTTGTTTGTTTGCCGCCTGCCAGCCGCGCTCCAGTGCATGTGCGGCCGGTTTGACTTTCCGGCACATTACTGTGAAGAAGAAGAAGAAGAAGAAGAAGAAGAAAACTAAAAGAAGAAGAAGAAGAGTAAGAAGAAGAAGAAGAAAACTAAAAGAAGAAGAAGAAGAGTAAAAGAAGAAGATTGATTGATTGAATCTTTAATGGGTAAAGAATTAGGCACAGTAAAGGCCTTTTTACAATTCTGCCCATTTAACGACACAAAACATAAAAAAATAAAGCACGACACAAAACATAAAAATAAAGAAATAAACTGAAATAAAATAAAAATAATAAGAACGACGAATAAGAATAGGAACTTGAATAGTCTATAAAAAGTAACAAAGCGATGAAAACTTGAACAATTGGTACATTACATGTACATACGTACTTACACAAACACACACACACACACACACACACACACACACACACACACACACACACACACACACACACACACACACACACACACACACACACACACAATTATAAAACAAGCAAACAAAGACATACGTACACATTCACGCCCACACACTCAAACACACTCAAACACACACACGCACTTACTGTTCACACATGCACATACATTCAGTTTTTCATTCATCATGGCATGGCAGCTAGTGGACTGAGTACAAGCAAGCATTTGCAAAAGACCGCGAGTAGGTTAATCAAATGTATCGAATAGAAATATTCTTATGTTAGTTTTAAAGAGAGATATGGCTGGAATTTGACGACATGTCTTTGGAAGCATGTTCCATTCGATGCTTCCATTAAATGAGAGACTCATCTTAAATAAATCAATTTTAGGCTTTGGGACAATAGCTCTATCTGAATTACGTTGGAACTGGAAACAAAATAACGATTTTAAATATTGTGGGCATGCGTTATGAACAATTTTATGCATAAGAATCAATGTGTTATATCTAATAAGTATATGAACAGGTAATATTTGAAGTTCTTTGTACATATTGTGCACAGATCCACCTGTGGTATTTACATGGTTAATCATCTTAATGGCACGTTTTTGTAAAGAGCAAAGTGGCTTTAAAGTAGAAGAAGAAGAAGAAGAAGAAGAAGAAGAAGAAGTCTGAGCCGTAAAGCTAACACGCTGAAAAGTTTGGAAAACTTTTGTTACACGATTTTCGTCAGTGATGGCCGGACTGATACACAGTTTCAGTTACTGGTACACAAGAACACGGCACACAAAACTGTAATATCAGCATTGGTTTCGATCATGTGCTTTTTTTTCTAGTGAAGACTAACATTAATTTATTTCTTGCCGCATATTTCTCTTCCCTTCGCCTCTCTCACTTAACTATAACAGCTTTGAACCTTTGTCATCGGTCCATTTAAAACAGCTCTACACCTTTGACGTCGGTTGTTGTGTTTTCAGTTATTTGCAAGATTTGTAGTAAAAAGAGAAACAGATGACCAAAACATGTTTCTACCCGAAAGAGTGAGTTCCCTTTCCGTTTGTTGCCATCATGTCCTGGAATAGCCACAAGGAAAACATTGAGAACGCTTTTAAATAACCAGCGATGATCGTCAGCGTTGCTTTGTGCCTTGGAGGCTTAATGCTGGTAGTATCAGCCGGACTGGCATCAGTATTTGTCAAAGCCTATGACAGTGCGCCGCCACTTCTGTTACTCATCCTCCGTCATCTCTTCGACTTTCTGTTTGCTTTGACGGAAGCGTGCTGTCGCCTGGCAGTGGTGGTGGTGGTGTTTCTCTACAATGTGGTGACTCAGTGCTTTGGTTCCGTCTTTCTCACTGTCGTTCCGGCACTCTACCACATCGTCAGCACCCTGTTTTCCTTCACGTTGTGGGTATGTATTCACCTGATACGAGGGCTGTTGGGGCTGGAAGCTAAGGCTCTAAACACTCTCAGCTGGCTGATCGCAATTTGTGGGCTGTTTCTGTATCTGGAGACCAGATACCAAGATGTGACCATGCTTCTCTTAATGAACAGAAGGCCAAACTTTGCACGATTTTTCATTCGCAACTGGCAGAATGGAAACGAAGGTGACATTGACAATGATGAAATTATTGCAGCAGGTGCTGCCGCAGCAGTCAATGAAGATTTAGTGGAGTTTGTTCCAGAACAGATGCAAGAAAATCAGTTGCTGGAAATTGAAAACCGTGAGAATGAAAACGAAGAAAATGCTTTAGAGGAAGCAGACAGAAACCGTGTTAACATTGACAATGTTCAGAATGACCAAAGAGAGCTGGACAGAGACAGGGCGGAACAAGTTCAACCTGTGCGCCGGTTGGACGATGATGATTCCAGTGATTATGAACTAGACCCAACGTTGTGTTCAGTGTGTCTGCATCGGGCAAGAGGAGCAGCTTTATTTCCTTGCGGACATACACAGCTGTGTCGAATCTGTGCGCGAATTATTATAGCTGCTCAGAGACCTTGCCCAATGTGTCAGACACCCATACAGGAATTCAGAAACGTGTACGTGTAATGCAGAAGCGTTCCTGGTTTGACACTAAGCTGAAAGGTCATGCAGCTCACTGCTTGCTTTAACTTTAAGGATCCTTTGATCAGATGACGGTCATGCAAGCACCTGACAAAACTTTTATTTAAAAAAAGAAACAGATAAAAAGACTGGTCACATCATGCTGTATCATTACTGAACACAAAAACACTCCAAACAGTGATACTAGAATTTGTAGAAGTAAAGTACTTTATTAAAATTTTCCATTTATCAAAAATTATTATCTTGATTTGGATGCCTTGATAACTCTGTGTGTGTGTGTGTGTGTGTGTGTGTGTGTGTGTGTGTGTGTGTGACACAGTGTGAGTGTGTGTGCGTGTGCATACATATGTATATATGTGATACTGTGTGTATAAAGTTTGCATATATATGTATTTTGTGTGCATATATATATATGTATATATATATGACACTGTGACATTTAATGAATCATGTAGTAGATGTACATTTTATATTATTATATCTGTCTGTCTTTGAGCTTGCCATTTTCCATACCTATTCCATGATGTATTATTTGTGCTGGTACATGTATACATATATATAATGTGTTTGTTATATGTAAAAAAAAAAAAAAAGAAAAAAAAAGTAAAATAACAACACAAAACCCACCAAATTAAACTTCACTGGCTGTCGCTTTTGACTACACACTGAAGCTCATGTGGCTCGTCCACGACCCATACCGCTGTCGCTTTTGACTACACATGGAAGCTCAAGTGGGTCGTCCACGACCCATACCTTTAAAGAGAAAAAACCCTGTATATTCCTCCAAAGTTTGTGTGGGTCGTACACGACCCATACTTTGTAAAGAGACAAAAACCTGTATATTCCTCCAAAGCTTATAACAAAATATAGAAAAGGAAAACATATCGTAACAACTGATTACACACACATGCGCTTGCACACGCACACACAGACTCACACAAACACATACACTAAGGGAGAGTAGTGGGGTAGTGAGGCTATTGAAAGTAAAACTTCTTTATTTTCCTTCACAAATTGCAAATTAAACCTTCTGAAATCACTATTATTAAAGGTATTAAAAAGGGGTGACCACGTTTTTTCCTCTTTAAAAAGCATGGGTCGTACATGACCCACACAAGCGTCCGTGTGTAGTTAAAACGCCACCTTTAATTACTCATTAAAAATATTTAATGATTTTTTTTTTTTTTTTTTTTTTTTTTCTTTTTTTGGCAAAAGGTGGCCTTTTAGGTGTAGGAAGCATTTTTGAAATTTCGTAGAAAAATATTAAAAATTGGCTGAGATATTTGTGTTTTTGTACCCTTCTGTGTCATGTACAACCCACGATAGCCAGCGAAGGTTAAGGTGACACTGTTGTATGTTTACAAGATTGATAGCTTAGCTTTCATTCTAAAAAGAAAAAAAAGAAGTTTATAGAAGAGCAAAAAAATGCCAGAAAATATTATATTCATACTCACACTCACAGTCACAGTGAAGAAAAAGTGAATTCAGATAATTTCTTAGTTCTGCTGAAGATTACCTTGCAGAATTCACCAACAGAAATAAGATTGCAGCTAATCTACATTTCATCGTTTTTCTATTTTTAGAATTGAGCACAGAACTGAAACAAAATGTGATCAAAATTATGTAAACAGTAAAACTGAGTAAAGTCTTTCAATGAGTGGATGACAGCAGAGTTTGTGTTCCTGGAACTCACTCTCTTCAGATCTGTTGATCAGTTCTGGTTTTATTTATAGACCTGTGTAAATTATCTATCTATCTATCAATCTAGATAATATATTGTTCATATGAATTATGATTTGTCTTCTTCTTTTTTCTAACTTGTCTTGAATTATAAATTATCAGATATGGTCTTTAGTCAGACTGTATGTGATAACATGATTTGGATGAATCTAGCCATAAACCAAATTAGTCAAGAATTATTTTTTTATTTAAAAAAAGAAAAGATATTTGACAACTGGTTGTTCACAGAAAGGCAGATCTATTCAGAGTCACAGTAATTTATGTAGAGTAACTTGGGACCACAAATGTATTTAATTTTAAATCATTATGTGGAAATCATTTGCATCAGTGCATATTAGTTATGCCTGATTAAAGTGACAGTAATTTGAGTAGATCTGAAATCAATCCATGATTGATGCAGTTCACAAGTGTGTGATCTTTCATGTGTTGTATTACTAATATATAGTTCATAAAAGTGCACAATTTGTGTGTGTGTGTGTGTGTGTGTGTGTGAGAGAGAGAGAGAGAGAGAGAGAGAGAGAGAGAGAGAGAGAGATTATGTGTAGATAAATACATTTGATGTATGAGTGTGCTCTAGGTTTTGTTTATTGAACTATTTTGAAGTAGAAATGGTAAATACACACCATGTATGACATACTAGAGTTTGATCTTTATTCATTGTGATTCCTCCCATTTTGAAAATTGGAAAGCTGAAATTTGAAATATAGGACTAGGAGCATTTTTCAAAATTTATGAATATCATTTATACATGTCTTGATTTCAAAAGTTTAATATATTACACCCAATAAGTTTATTACATTCACAGTATTTTTTAGTTTGTGTAGTTTGCAAAAAACTACAAATTTATAGTTAAATTCAGTTACTTACAAAGACATTCTTTGCAAAACAAAAAAAGTGTTTACAAACATGTACAAATATTGATAAACAAAAACTGATCATTGTGTGAAAAATAATGAGTATCGATGAATCTCCTTTTTCTTTTCCATTAAATGCTTTACTTGTGACTATCATATGAAAAAAAGAGTGTATATATATTATTATACTTATTACACTGCAAATCTCTGTCATATACTCACTCTTAGTCTCATACATGCACACAAGCACTCACATATGCGCGCACACACAGACACACACACACACACATGCATGTATGCACACACACACACACACACACACACACACACACACACACACACACACACACACACACACACACACACACACACACACACAAGCATTCTTAGATGCACATGTACACACATGTATACATCTACACACACACACACACACACAAGCATTCTTAGATGCACATGTACACACATGTATACATGTACACATACTGATGACATAGAAGAGAGAGAGGGAGAGACAGAGAGAGATTTAAATATGAATTATAGATTAGGTGGGATTCCATGTGATGATGGCTGATGTGAAGTTTGTTGTGTAACATTTTCAAAAATATATATTAACCATTAGGCCAGTTGATAAATTTGTTTTGCTGTGAATATTTAAATATTTTTGTTTATTTTCTGTGAGTGTGATGCCTTCTGAAAACAAAATTGGTGTCAGAAGGCTGGAATTTTCTTTAAAATCTAGACAGTTCAGATGTCTGAGAAAAGTATTGCTCATCAGTTTTGAAGTGAATTTTTAAGTTACATTTTTATCTGCAGTACTGTTGATTGATCGATATGAATTGAAAAGGATTGCTACTCATTACAGAATTCTTTGAGATTCCCGAAGTTTTAGATGATCTGTCCACTTGACGAAAATGTTGTATCATTCTTCAGTCTTCATTCATTTTGTGATTTTTGTCATATTACTCTTGCCTTACACAAATTTAAAATGATTTACCGGTAATGAATACTGATGACTTCACACAAACACACACACACACACACACACACACACACACACACACACACACACACATAAAGACTATGTGTATACATCATTCTTTATCACTTAATTGATTGTGACACAAATGATGTAAACTTTCTTTCTTTTCTTTAGGGGAATAATTCATTTGAAATAGTTATGGGTGTATGTATACATTAACTGTTATAGGAAGTGCCTTTTTTTTTTCTTCAAAATATTCTATATATTATCTTCTTCGTATTTATTTTCAACAGAAGTGCATTGTTTCTTTTGTCCCCAGCAAACCATTTATTCTTACTGTTGATTAAAATGGTACACATACATGATATATTAAGGATGTAAAGCGGCTGTTCTGTTGATTTTGTACTTCAAGTCTGCAAGCCATGGGCGCTTGTGCCAGAGTTTTGGTTCATAGGTCCTGTGTCACAAGATCACAACTGTAATTATCCATAGTGACAATGCTAATATTAATTAGTCAACGGTATGTTAACAGCACTGACATAATGATTTATAAACCCATACTCTCCAGTTCCAATCTGTGTCGGTAATTTCGGCATCATTTTCAGTCAGACTGTGTTGTTCAGTGTGACATCTCAAACATTTCCAGGCATGTGAATAGCTAGAGCTCAGAAGAATAAGCACCAGTTTCAGTATCAGTTTCAGTAGCTCAAGGAGGCGTCACTGCGTTCGGACAAATCCATATACGCTACACCACATCTGCCAAGCAGATGCCTGACCAGCAGCGTAACCCAACGCGCTTAGTCAGGCCTTGAGGGGGGGTGGGTGGGTGGGGGGGAGTGAATAAATAATAGATAAGCATACACAAATAAATAAATAAATAATAATTAATTTTTAAAAAAGAAAAAGAAAAAAAAGGTAGTAGTAATAATAATAAAAAAGAAAAAAAAGAAAGAAAAAAGAAAAAAAAAAGATAACAATGATGATAAATAAGCAAATAGATGTAAAACATTAAGACACACATTCACATATACACCCACACATGCATAACAGATATACACCAAACATGCAGTTTCACAGATATGAAAGCACATATAAACGTACATGAGCTCCAACACACACACACACACACACACCACACACATTACCCAATGTTATCTAAATGTCTATTTGTAACCAAACGTTTTGGCAAAACTGGGCATTATTTCTTTCTCCAGACCTGAATACAGTGGCAGGCAGTGTTCTCAGTGGCACTTCTTATAGTCTAAGCCCCTGTGACACAGTTCCAAAAGGTTTATGAACAATGCATGCGGCAAGAATCGTCATCAGACTGGCCAAAAGCAAGGATACCATGTTTATTTTTTCTAGAATCCTTGTATTTGGTGTAGAATTTCTTAGAAAACTCTCTTCAGTCGATTTGTGTGCATGGTATATTTGGGACAGGCAGGTCTGTCTGCAGCAGCTACAAGGGAAAGTCTACATTAGATATATATATATATATATATATATATATATATATATATATATATATATAGATAGATATATATATATATATATATATTTGTAGGTCTATCTTACATAACTCATATTTATCCACAGGCCTAACACTCTGCTTTCTTTTTTTTTTTTTTTTATCATAATTATTACTTATTTATTTATTTATGTAAGCTTATCTATTATTTATTCACCTTTTTTCTTTCTTTTTTTTCTCAAGGCCTGACTAAGCGCGTTGGGTTATGCTGCTGGTCAGGCATCTGCTTGGCAGATGTGGTGTAGCGTATATGGATTTGTCCGAACGCAGTGACGCCTCCTTGAGCTACTGAAACTGAAACTGAAACTGCTTTCATCCCAGATTGACATGAGCTTACACTTGGGCCAATAGCAAAGTGAGAGTTGTAAATCTGTATGATCAATGTTTTCTCCACTGCAGTGTTAAGTCATTTACGGCTTGGTCTTTTTTGAAGGACTAGGACTCTGAAATGAGGAAGCAAGATTGCACTGGCTCTTAGAAGCTGCAGCCTTGATGGGAGCTGGTCGGTCTTTGGGAACCATCCCAACACCGACTGCCCTAAAACTCTCTTGGTTGAGAGAGTAGGGATGTATATATATATTATATGATAGTCAGTCGTGTCCGACTATGACCATCAGAACAGCAGAGGAGGCAACTGCTGTTCCGACTATTTGGGCTAGAATTTGATTACAGTGGAGAGTGTCTTGCCCAAGTTACATCCCCACTCTCTCGGCCAAGAGGGTTTTAGGACAGTCGGCGTTGGGATGGTTCCCAAAGGCCAACTAGCCCACAAGGCTGCAGCGCTAAGAGCCAGTGCAATTTTGCCTCCTAGTTTGAGAGTTAGAGATGTAACATGGGCAAGAAAGACATTCTCCACAATAACCAAATTCTAGCCCACATAGTCAGGCCTCTTCTCCTGTTCTGGTAGTCATGGACATGACTGACTGTCATACATCCAGAAGCATTTCAATAACTTGTTTACAACTATTTTATTTGTGGACCAGATGAATTATATATACTTTGTATTTTTCTTTCATTATTGTGATCAATATATGTCTTTGTTTTTTGTTAAATGCTTTGCAGAATTGGCATTCTGAATTCATCAGTCATTTTGAACATGTTATTTTTTTTCCATATCCTTTTTGTACATTATTCATTTTTGCTTTTTTGTTGTTGTTGTTGTTGTTGTTTTTTTTGTTTTGCTTTTATAACCCTGCTTGCCAGTTTTAGTGTGATTGCAATATATAGAAATAGTTATCTCCAGAAGGTAACCCTGGAGGCAGAATCAGTTTGGTGTTGGACTTCTTCTTCTTCTTCTTCTGCGTTCACTCGTATGCACACGAGTGGGCTTTTACGTGTATGACCGTTTTTACCCCGCCATGTAGGCAGCCATACTCCGTTTTCGGGGGTGTACATGCTGGGTATGTTCTTGTTTCCATAACCCACTGAACGCTGACATGGATTACAGGATCTTTAACGTGCGTATTTGATCTTCTGCTTGCATATACACACGAAGGGGGTTCAGGCACTAAGCAGGTCTGCACATATGTTGACCTGGGAGATCGTAAAAATCTCCACCCTTTACCCACCAGGCGCCGTCACCGTGATTCGAACCCGGGACCGTCAGATTGACAGTCCAACGCTTTAACCACTCGGCTATTACGCCCGTCGGTGTTGGACTTCAGTCCCTGCGTTCACCAGTGTTCAAGGTTTGAGGCCCTGTTTTGGCATGGTGCTGTGGCCTTGGGGAAAGGCACTTTGCTCTCATTTTCCTCACTTCACCCAGGTGCGAATGTTTACACCTGACTTTGTTGCCAGGGTATATGTCACTGCGGCAGAGCAAGAGCATTTGGCCCCGACTTCTTCTTATGCCCTGCGCTAGAGACACAGTGGATATGAAATCACTGGCCCTACCTATGGTTTCAAAAGGCTATGGGACTTCTGATTTAATTTTCTTTTGGTTTAAACACTTTTAATATCAAGAAACAAGGTGCAATACAGTGTTCAATTAAGAAGACTTGAGCAACAACAAGCATGAGCTTATATCGTGCTCGTTCATATGTAACAAGCAATACACAAACGCAATGGCGAAAATACACACATTATTTGACAATGAAAAGAAGGTTGAAGTGCAAGACAAAACTAAACTAAACAAGAAAAACAACAACAACAAAAAAAACCCCAAAAAACACCCACCAAACTACTAATACCGCAACTCCCACTGACAACAACAACAATGAAAGTATTAATGATAATACTAATACTAACATAGCAGCAACAATAATAACACACTGGAAAGTGAACATCACCTAAGGAGTAATGTAATGGGGGAGGGAGAGAGAGAGAGAGATTACAGAGTGAAACCGGGGCCATTCGTCAAAATAACTGTTCACTATAACTGCAGAGAATATTTCATTGTGAATCTTTTAAGGCTTGAATCTTTTTGATTGTCCAATAAAGTCTTGTACAGTCAAGAATATGTGTTCATTCTCAAGGGAACTAATAATTTTCTTTTCTAACTAACCCCCTGGAAAATCCCCACAGAGGCTCAGTACTCTCATTTGATCATGTTGGTCTTGTGATTGATAGAAGTTTTCTGCCAGTAATGTGAAGCCCTTGGCCTTGTTCATTCACAGCCATGTGTGGAAATTATATATGATTATTTCATGGTGCCTGTAGTACCAGCTTCATCCTAGGAGCTACAGCTTGCTTTTCTGTTTTGAAATGAAAGAATCTCTAGATCTATTGATGATTCAAATTTTGAGAGAGAGAGAGTGTGTGTGTGTGTGTGTGTGTGTGTGTGTGTGTGTGTGTTCATTTTCAAAACTATTTATCAATAACCGGTTATTGTTAAAAAAAAAAAAAAAAAAAAAGAAGAAGAAAAGTTAAATGCTTTCAGTCATAATAATTATGCAACTTCATTAGTCGTTATAGCCTGAAAATTTTTTTTATATAATGTGCGTAATCTGTCTACAGTGGTCTTTTTTTGGTTGTGAGTATATGTGTATGTGTGTGTATATTTGTGTGTGAATGTGTATATGTGCAGTTCGGTTGTTTGTTTGTGTTTTTTTTTTAATTATTTCATGTGAAGCTTATTTACAAGTACATTCATTTTATGAATCCTGAATGTTAATGTTAACTTTCAATGTCTTCATTTCATGACAAACATTTTGCCTTTGAGAATATTGAATGCAAGCTTTGTACTTTTGAAAATAGACTTTAGTTTTGTTCTGAACATTGTTTTGCATCATCTGATGATTGTCGTATTTCCATTAATCAAAAGATTAGACTCAGCTTTGATGCAAAAGAATTGTATATTCTTGTTGTTGTTTTTTTCATGTCAAGTTACAAAAGAACATAAAGCAGAATGTTAACGTATAGGGCTTTTCAGAGCTGCTGAATGAATAAAGACTTTTCTCACCAAGTTCATTTTCTGATTTTTTTTAATACATGGATGCATGGCAGCAGTGTGTGTGTGTGTGTGTGTGTGTGTGGTGTGTGTGTGTGTGTGTGGTGTGTGTGTGTGTGTGTGTGTGCGCTGGAGAGAGATACAGACAAAAATAAGAAAGAGGAAAATAAGCTTCACCAGTACAATAAATTCTAAATTGTATTGACTTGAAGATGAATACCTTTTGAAACTTTAATAAGCAATCTTCACACACACATTCTCTTCTTTTCCTGTCTTGTATATATATTTATCATGATCTATCCACCCCTCCCTATCTGCTTCAGTCTGACCTCTCTCAACTCTATCCACTCCTATCTGCTTCAGTCTGACCTCTTAACTCTATCCACTCCTATCTGCTTCAGTCTGACCTTTCTTAACTCTATCTGCTCCTCTCTACCTGCTTCAGTCTGACCTCTCTTAACTCTATCCACTCCTCTCTATCTGCTTCAGTCTGACCTCTCTCAACTCTATCCACTCCTGCCTATCTGCTTCAGTCTGACCTCTCTTAACTCTATCCACTCCTCTCTATCTGCTTCAGTCTGACCTCTCTTAACTCTATCCACTCCTCTCTACCTGCTTCAGTCTGACCTCTCTTAACTCTATCCACTCCTCTCTATCTGCTTCAGTCTGACCTTTCTTAACTCTATCCACTCCCTCCTATCTGCTTCAGTCTGACCTCTTAACTCTATCCACTCCTCCCTATCTGCTTCAGTCTGACCTCTCTTAACTCTATCCACTCCTCCCTATCTGCTTCAGTCTGACCTCTCTCAACTCTATCCACTCCTTCCTATCTGCTTCAGTCTGACCTCTCTCAACTCTATCCACTCCTCCCTATCTGCTTCAGTCTGACCTCTCTTAACTCTATCCACTCCTCCCTATCTGCTTCAGTCTGACCTCTCTTAACTCTATCCACTCCCTCCTATCTGCTTCAGTCTGACCTCTCTTAACTCTATCCACTCCCCCCTATCTGCTTCAGTCTGACCTCTCTTAACTCTATCCACTCCTCCCTATCTGCTTCAGTCTGACCTCTCTCAACTCTATCCACTCCTTCCTATCTGCTTCAGTCTGACCTCTCTTAACTCTTTCATCTCTGTCTGTCTGTCTGTCTCACACACACACACACACACACTCGCGATCGTGTGTACACACATAGCTAAGGGAGATTAAAATTGGCGGGTAAAACACGTGGGTATCTGTTTCTCTCTTCTCTCCCTTGACAATGGAACACCCACACGACCTGTAAGCAATCACTGCAGGTAAAATATGAAGGTTCGGTACACGAAACACCCGAGGAAGTATTTTCCCCTTAAAACAACAACAACAACAACTAACCACCACCACCACAACAACAACAGCAACAACAACAAAAACAGAGAGAGAGAGAGAGAAGGTACAAAATTAATTGTTTTTGACAGTCTTGACTTTGCGCCATTACACACATATTTTCATTGTTTTGTGTATGAACAGACACAAAACTGTAGAAGCTATCAGAGCATCAGTTTTTATTGTCAGTGAAGTTATAACCACACCAACAACACGGTCCTTGGCTTCGGCTGCAGTCTGACTTAAAAGGATCGACATCCTATATACGGTACAATTCTTAATTCAAAGTAATAAACAGAAAACAGCTGATAAAATTCTAATAATCATATATGCTGATCACTGAGTAATCTGTGTCAGTACACGCATCTGTATCAAATCCTTTTTCGTCATTTCTTTTTTTACGGTGCTGTCACTCGTGCTAAAAACTGAATAAGATCGAATAATTCATTTAAGATATTAGTGCTACTACTAATCAGTAATAATAATAATAATAATAATAATAATAATACACGATTGCCCAAGAACACCCATCCAGCCTCATCATCTCCTCACAGTTGATCGATCATCGATATGTGTGTGTGTGTGTGATGTACATAATGTATTTGATTTTCGAGAGAAAAATGTTAAATCGAAGAAACACGCCTTTGAAAACGACCAAAAAGCATATAGGCTAAACAATGCGTAAGATTTAGACTGATGTTTCAGTTTCAGTTTCAGTAGCTCAAGGAGGTGTCGCTGCGTTCGGACACATCCATATACGCTACACCACATCTGCCAAGAAGATGCCTGACCAGACTGATGTGGTTGCCAGGAACGTCTGTCTTTTCGTCAGCACGAAAACAGATCTGCAGTATCATCTTGATCATGGACGCTAATATCTCACTAGTGTCAATGTCTTGATTTAGCTTTTTTTCTGTTTGCCTTGTGTGTCTTTGTTTCCATGAACTTAAATATCTGTTACAGAGAGAGAGAGAGAGAGAGATTACAAGGGAGAATACTCTAGTCAAACACGAAACTTTCGCTTCAAATCGAAGCACGGCTTTTAGTTTTACAAAACATGGCAGCGCCCTACGACTTTCGGTCTTTATGAATCCTGCAGTCTTGTTTTTTTTGCATTTGTAAGCGTCGACTCAAACTGACTCACACTACACTCAGGAGCAGGCATGGATGAGGATACTATCCAGCAGTCCCTTGATCTATACAGGGCTCAGGTAACTTGACAAGGAGAGGCTGAGATGGGTGAAGTTGTTGCCGAGGGAAAAGAAAGAGGCAAATTATAACAGCCGCCGAATCATGATGAATATCGTGAAGACAGATATTATATACTGTTTGGAGGGACTGGCCCGTTAGGACACCCCTCCCTCCAGCCCTCTCTCATCTTTTCCTCTCTTCACTACACACGGGCTCTTTGTTCCGTTTATATTCCTGTAGAACACCATTCTCTCTCTCTCTCCTCCCCAACCACTGAACGTACATACCAAAACGACTAAGGTCAGCTTGCTTATAAATTAACACACACACACACACACACACACACACACACACACACATATATATATATATATATATATATATATATATATATATGCATCAACGCACACCCGGCACACGCACACACAGATACGTCCACACACACACGTACCTGCATGTGTGTGTGCGCGCGCGCGCACGCACACACACACACACACACACACACACACACACACACACATATATATATATATATATACACACACATCAACGCACTCATGGGCACACACACACACACACACAGATACATCCACACACACACACACACACACACACACTAAGTATAACAATTTCAGATTAAAGGTACCCCACCCCATCCCTATCCTTTTTTTAATTTAACCCCTTGACTGCTGAATCCTAATGAAAAGAAAACAGTACTTTTTGTGCAGTTTATCAATCGTGTTTTGCTTATCAAAAGTTCTGCAACCCAAAAAGGGGAAAAAATCCAATGCCCAATGGTCATGGACACCCTGACCTGTGAGAGTGATCAGTCTTATCTCACAACAGAGGTGACAGCCCTTTACTGATGAGCATATCAGCTTCAGTAAAGAGGTTAGTTTGAACTTTTATTTATATAGATATGTCATTTTTGTCGTTGTAAACTGGAGCATATACATTGTGTGTGTGTGTGTGTGAATGTGTGTGTGTGTGTGTGTGTGTGTGTGTGTGAGAGAGAGAGAGAGAGAGGGGGAGGTAATGAACTAAAATGAGAGAGAATGTTGTAGACAATATCAAGATGGGATGAGAATGGAACTAGAAACTAGACACTTTCACAATGTCAGCTGAATGGAAATAACTTGTTTGTTGAGGGAAGGGGGAAATTGAATTTCACTGAAATATAAAACTTCTTCACCACCTCCTTCTTGTTCTTCCTGTTCTTGTTGTTGTTCTTCTCATCGTCTCGCTTTTCATACATATTTTATTGTATTTTAGGTTAATGTTTTTCAGCATGATGAATTTGTACATAGACTAGGCATCTGCTTGTCCCCGCACTCCCTTTTTTTTCCCCCCTTTCTATTCTAAAACTAAACCAGATGTATTGTAGCATATGTTGTTCAGTCTGCTTGCTTTCACTTCTTCTTGGCGTTCACAGCTACACACCATCAGTCCATTTCTGACGATCTATGAATGACATTTTCTCCAGCTCCTCGATGTTGCCATATACTAGTTTTGTTATGAGTGGTGTGTCGACAGGTCACACATCTTGTCTTTGCCTGTTTGAACAGGGGGGCGATGGACGCAATAGCCGAGTGGTTAAAGCGTTGGACTGTTAATCTGAGGGTCCTGGGTTCGAATCACGGTGACGGCGCCTGGTGGGTAAAGGGTGGAGATTTTTACGATCTCCCAGGTCAACATATGTGCAGACCTGCCAGTGCCTGAACCCCCTTCGTGTGTATATGCAAGGAGAAGATCAAATACGCACGTTAAAGATCCTGTAATCCATGTCAGCGTTCGGTGGGTTATGGAAACAAGAACATACCCAGCATGCACACCCCCGAAAACGGAGTATGGCTGCCTACATGGCGGGGTAAAAACGGTCATACACGTAAAAGCCCACTCGTGTGCATACGAGTGAACGTGGGAGTTGCAGCCCACGAACGCAGAAGAAGAAGAAGAAGAAGAAGAACAGGGGGGCAGTTTAGGAAGATGTGCTTGAGCTCGGCTGTCTGCTCTTCCTGTCCATAGGGGCAGGTGGGGAGATGGCACCAGCTTCAGTCTTCAGTGCATGTAACTGTTCTTCTTCTTCTTCTTCTGCGTTCGTGGGCTGCAACTCCCACGTTCACTCGCATGTACACGGGTGGGCTTTAACGTGTATGACCATTTTTACCCCCACCATGTAGGCAACCATACTCCATTTTGGGGGGTAATGTAACTGTTCAGTTTGTTGTGACAGGTGCAGAGTCTCACCAGGATACTCTGCTGCTCTCTGGGTACCATGCAGTTGTCGTCCCTGATTGTTAAGTGCCCTGATGATGGACTTACTTGCTTTTCATGCCTTGAAACTGGAACCGACATTTTCTGATTGTGAAAGAACATGATTGTTTAAACTGTCTGTCTGATCTGTCTGTCTGATCTATCTATCTATATATCTATATAGATGTGTGTGTGTGTGTGTGTGTGTGTGTGTGTGTGTGTGGTACAGCTGAGCCATGTGGAGCAGCAAATGGTGGTCCTCGGGGAAACAGAGGAACTGAAAAGCCTGGTGTCTGATCTCAAAGAGCTGATTGGTTTGACAGAAGGTAAACGATATCACATTCCCCCCCACCCCCCCCACCCCCTCAGGTATTTTATTCATGTAAACGTATAAAAAGGATAGGAGCACATTGTCTCATTTCAGTTTATGTGTGTGTTTTCTAGCCCAGTATAGTATGTGAGTAAATGAACACACACACACACACACACAGACACACACACACACAGACACACACACACACACTACACACACACATACAGAAGTAAAGAGATGGAAGTCTGATAGCATGTCATGGAAATTTATTTTACATATTTATACAGGTGACATACAGAGGACATGTATGATACATGTATATATGTACACACTGCAAACATACTTGCTTGAGTCGAGTACACACACACACACACACACACATACAACGCCCTGCAGCGGCTGTCACTGAGAGTTGTTGTGGGTTCTGCATGTGGCATGTCCAGGCAGCCTCCTGTCCCTGAAGAAGAGCAACCTGCTGAAGACCCTGGAGGATGCCGAGTCAGGGAAAGCACCTGGCACCTCCCAGTCCTCCGCTCCTTCTTCTGCTGCGGCATCCGCACCCTCCCTGGATGATGAATACGCTTTGTTTCAGGTGAGCACTGCTGCTCTTATTTCTTATTCTTTGTACTGTCTTGATGTGTTTGTGTGTGTGTGTGTTGTGTGTGTGTGTGTGTGTGTGTGTGTGTGTGTGTGTGTGTGTGTGTGTGTGTGTGTGTGTGTGTGTGTGTGTTGTGTGTGTGTGTGTGTGTTGTGTGTGTGTGTGTGTGTGTGTGTGTGTGTGTGTGTGAAAAAGACAGAGACAAATTGTGTGTGTGAATGGAATGTATATATATGCATACAGTGATACATGTATAATGTACATATATAGTTGATGTATGCTTGAGTGGAGGGGAGATATATTACCTAAACAGTAATATCAGTAGCAGCTGTGTAACTTAACCATGTACTGATTTTTTATTCACCCAGACATGCCTGACACCCTATTGATTTAGTTACTTTTGAGACTGTCATCATAAATTTCAACTTTCAAAGGAGGCGTCATTGTGTTCAGACAAATGCATATAGCTTATATGCTGCACATCTGCCAGGCAGATGCCTGACCAGCAGCATAACCCAACGTGCTTCGTCAGGCCTTGAGTGCATGCTTATATATATATTTGTGTACCTATCAGAGTGGATTTCTTCTACAGAATTTTGCCAGAGGTCAACACTCTTGCTGCCATGGGATCTTTTTCAGTGCGTAAAGTACGTGCTGCTCGCATGGGACCTGGGGGGTTTTATCGTCTCAATCCGAACGACTAGACGCTGTGTTCGATTTTCCGGTCAGACTTGGGGAGAAAGGGCAAGAGTGGGATTTGAACCCAGGCCTTCACAGGCGCTGTATTGGCTGACGAGCGTCTTAACCACTCGGCCACCTTCCTCCTCACAGCGATGTAACCATTTTCCATCTGTCTCTCTGTGCACAACATTTCAGGCGGCCCTGCAAGACGACCTCGCAGACGGTGACGAGCCATTGAACGCCGTGACGCAACCACCGCCATCTTCAGCAGCATCGTCAGGAGGGGACAACCTCAACCTCACAGCTCCTCCTCACACCCCACATGAGAGTTCTCTCCCCTCATGTTCTGCGGAGAACCGTGTCCACAGCTCCGACAGCGACGCCGGAGACTCGGACGACTCGTCCTCTGACAGCGAGACCCGGAAAGGGGGAGCGTTCAAGGGGAGGATGGAGGTGGACGAGGAGTTGTCTAACCTGGTTGGGATGAAGTGCTGCGCCCCCTTCTCCCACGACTGGGGCAAGCTGGACTACCACAACGCGCTGGTCATGTCCGCTGTTCGGGACGCGCAGACAGATCACGTTCTGGTGAGTGGTTACAGCGCATGGGGGTTCGGTTTGTCCGGCATTCGGATTCAGCTACTGGTGATCAGTTATGCACAAACAGATTAAGAGAGGCACAAGAAGAAAAAGAGAGGGAGAGAAGGAGAGAGAGAGGGAGGGAGAGAGAGAGAGGGAGAGAGAGAAGGATTTGAAAAAAGAATGGACATATTTTTGTTGTCTTTGAGGCGTGCTTTGGATTGTAAGATGTATTCTCCAGTTGTAAAAATGTATAAAAAAAAAAAATAAAAAAAAAGAAGAAACATCAGAATTTAAAACACAGCAGCATGTATTAAGGTGCACATAATAAACACACACACACACACACACACATGCACACACACATATAGATATATGGATATAGATATGGACAGATGTAGATTTATCTATCTATCTGTCTATCTCTATGTATACTTAGATATACATATATACATATATATATACACACACAGATACTCTCTCACACACACACACACATATAGATATATGGATATAGATATGGACAGATGTAAATTTATCTATCTGTCTATCTTTATGTATACTTAGATATACATACATACATATATATACACACACACACACAGATACACACACACACACACACACATATATATATATATATATATATATATATATATATATATATATATATTTGAAATAAATAAAACAAAGTTGAAAACCAACACCTATTTTGTTAAACAATAAAAAAAATTTTTTTTTTAAATCTGAATTTTTGCTGCTACCCGGCATGCTTGGTCACAGACTACACTCATCTATGTCATCACTTTCTTTCTTTCTTTCGTCGTTCTTTCGTCGTTCTTTCTGGACGGTCACTGCGGCTTCAGTGATTACAAGTGCAGGTGAGAGTTGGATATATTTTGCTATTGTCGTTTTGTTATCGGGGGTCTGTGGAGACATTATGTATAGATCAATATGTAAATCTATGTCATATATATAGAAAGACAGACAGATAGACAGACAGATAGATAGATAGATAGATATATGTAGAGAGAGAGTATCAGTATCAGTATCAGTAGCTCAAGGAGGTGTCACTGCCAAGCAGATGCCTGACCAGCAGCGTAACCCAACGCGCTTAGTCAGGCCTTGAGAAAAAAGAAAAAAAAAAGAAATAGAAAATAAAAAATAAAAAAGATAAATAAAATAAAATAAGATAAGATAAAATAAAATAAATGAAACAAAAAATAATAAACAAAAAGAAATCAATAATAATAAAATATATATTTATATATATATTTTATTATTTTTAAATTTTGTTTATTATTGATTTCTTTATATATATATATATATATATATATATATATAAGAAAGAAAAAAAAAGATTAATACATAAAAATATTACTACTAATAATAATAATATTTAAAAGGCGCAAAATCTTGATTAAGTCAACTCTAGGCGCGCGCGCGCACACACGCATGCACGCACGCACGCACACACACACACACACACACACACACACACACACTGACTGACTGAAACCATTTATTGTCAGATTAACTGTTTGTTGTACTGACATTTTCGCAACCATTTGAATAAAATATTAACTGAGCAACACAAGGAAATTCTGATTTGAGGGAAGGTATGATTTAAAAAGAACATATTTAACAAATCATTTTACCAAATTTCATTAATATCATTATCTCAAAAAATATTCTAACGCACACACATACTCACATACGTGTCTCTCCACCTCTCTCTCTCATATATAGATATGGACAGATGTAGATTTATCTGTCTGTCTGTCTATCTCTTTGTATACTTAGATACACACACACACACACACACACACACACACACACACACACACACACACACGCACATACACAAAGAGAGGGAGAGATGCATGCATGCTGATCTGGGTGAGTGTTGTGTGTTTGTGAGCAGGTGAAGGTCATGTTCACCACCCCCACCCACACGGCCATGCAGCCTTGCAGGTTCTTCCTGGACGGTCACTGTCGCTTCAGTGATGAGAAGTGCAAGTGAGTTTCAGTTTCAGTTTCAGTATCAGTAGCTCAAGGAGGCGTCACTGCGTTCAGACAAATCCATATACGCGACACCACATCTGCCAAGCAGATGCCTGACCAGCAGCGTAAGCCAATGCGCTTAGTCAGGCCTTGAGGGGAAAAAAAAAAAAAAAAAGAAAAAAAAAAGGTGAATAAATAATAGAGTGCAAGTGAGAGATGGATATGTATTTAGTGACTGACTAGTTGTTTTCTTATTGGGTGATTGTGTGGGTGGTGTATTTTTTTTTTTTCCCAAAAAATAGATTGTTGTTCTGAAATTAACGTTTGTACATTACTGCCTTTGTATTTATTTATTTTTTATTTTTTTGTTGTTGTTGTTGTTGCAGTGATTTGATTTGATTTGTTGTTCTGTTTTCTAAGTGCAGTAATTTTGTTTAAATTTTTTTTTTACTATGTTTAAATCAACCTACATGTGCGTTTGTGTGTATGTGTATGCGCAGGACTGTGCGTGTGTGTTGCGTGCATGCATAAGTGTGTGTTATGTGTGTGTGTACATGTATGTGTGTGTGTGTGTTTGTGTGTGTGTGTGTGTGTGTGTGTGCCTTCATGCATTCTTGTGTGTGTGTGAGCATGTGCATGCATGCCTGTGTATGTGTGTCACAATTGTGCATGTGTTATGTGTTTGTGTATACATGTGCATACACACATACGTGTGTGTGTGTGTGTGATGTGTTTGTGTGTTACATGTGTGTGTGTATGTGTGTGTGTGTGTGCGTATTTGTGGAGAAATAATGTTCAGATTGCAATGTTTTTGTTGTGGAAAAGTATTAGTAAATGAAATCAGACTTTCTTCCATTATACATTAAAGTGCTTGCGTGTGCATGTGTGTGTGTGTGTATGTGTGTGTGTGTGTGTGTGTGAGCATGCCTCTGTGTGTGTGTGTGTGTGTGTGTGTGTGTGTGTGTGTGTGTGTGTGTGTGTAGATTCTCACACGGCCAAACAGTGGAACTGAAAAAGCTGAGAGAATTTGTGGAAGCCGATCACAGGTATGGGACTTGTATTTTCCTTTGCATTTTTTTTTCTCCTTCCTTTTAATTTACTTTGTTTACACGTTTGTGTGGTTTTTGCTATTGTTGAGCATTTCATTATCCTTTTTTTTTCCACACACAATGAGAGCAAGATATCACCTGACATATCTTTGGTGTTGGCAGGTTTTGAGTATATTGATTACAATGGGGTGGTGGCCTAGAGGTAACGCGTCCGCCTAGGAAGCGAGAGAATCTGAGCGCGCTGGTTCGAATCACGGCTCAGCCGCCGATATTTTCTCCCCCTCCACTAGACCTTGAGTGGTGGTCTGGACGCTAGTCATTCGGATGAGACGATAAACTGAGGTCCCGTGTGCAGCACGCACTTAGCGCACGTAAAAGAACCCATGGCAACAAAAGGGTTGTTCCTGGCAAAATTCTGTAGAAAAATCCACGTCAGTAGGAAAAACAAATAAAACTGCACGCAGGAAATATACAAAAAAAATGGGTGGCGCTGTAGTATAGCGACACGCTCTCCCTGGGGAGAGCAGCCCGAATTTCACACAGAGAAATCTGTTGTGATAAAAAGAAATACAAAATACAAAATATAGTGGAGGGAACAGTGCCATCAGTAGGAAAAGTAAGATATCAGATTGGGATCAGAGAATATGCATAGAAAGCAAGTAAAGGGAACTTTCTTCTACATAATTACCAGCTGTCTTCCCAAGTGTCAAAATTTGAAGAAGAAAAAACCCCAGTTGAATTCAGTTTATTTTCTTCGTTTCTTTTATCGAATCAGTGTTGCAGGGGAATCTGCTGGTGCCATAAACTCTGCTGCCCGACTCGTCCTCAGAAAGAAAAGATCTGAGCACATCACTCCTCTTTTGCAACATCTCCACTGGCTCCCTGTCTCACACCAAATAAAGTACAAGATCAGCACTCTGTGTTATAGATGTATTCACAAAACTGCCCCTTCCTATCTCTGCGGCTGCCTTCACCTCTACACTCCATCTCGCTCACTACAATCGGCTTCGGATCCACTCTGTTTTTGCACACCCAGATTCAAACACTGCACTGTTGGCCGCCGTTCTTTCTCTGAATGAACTTCCTCTTTCGCTTCGTCAAGTCTCCACATTCAGCTCTTTCAAGTCTGGCCTTAAAACCCACCTCTTCCCAAAATAGCCTCCCTTGCCTGCCTCTTCCTTGTCTTTAGTTTCTACAGTTCTAGAGTTATGCATGTGTGTGAATGACTGGTGTGAAAGTGCTTTGATTTGTCTCTGCACAAGATTCAGCGCTGTATAAATACCATTATTATTATTATTATTATAAAACTCCCTGGGATTGAATGGGTTAACCCTGGTGCCTTCTTCTTTGCTCATGGGCTGCCACTCCCACGTTCACTCATATGTACACAGTTAGGCTTTTACATGTATGACCGTTTTTACCCTGCTGTGTAGGCAGCCATACTCTGTTTTCAGGGATGTGCATGCTGGGTATATTCTTGTTTCCATACGCTGACAGGGATTACAGGATCTTTAGCGTGCGTCTTTGATCGTCTGCTTGGGTTTAGGTACGAGCAGGTCTGCACATATGTTGACCTAGGAGATCGGAAAAAATCTCCACCCTTTACCCACCAGGCGCCGTTACTGAGATTCGAACCCAGGAACCTCCAGGTTGAAAGTCCAACGCTTTAACCACTCGGCTATTGCGCCCGTCATTCATGGTGCCACCTCCCTCCCTCCCTCCTTCCTTCCTCTCTGTTTCAGCACCATCAAGGTGGACACCAAATGTCTAGCACAGTACGGGGACGGCATCTGGTACCCGGCCACCGTCACGGAGGTGATGGGCGACGTGGTCAGCGTCCACTTCGACGACTACGGGGAGGATCTGGACGTGGACATGGCACAGGTGGTGCCCTCTGGTGAGTTGTGCAGTTCCCGCTCCCAGTTTCCCTGACTCAAGGAGGCGTTCAGGCCAGACACGGTAGTGAAATTTGGACCAAAATCATGATTTTTTTGTGATTTTCGTTTTTTCCGCATAATTTGCTTCTTCAACATCTAATCTTTATAGTCCGTTTCACCTGGGTACTGTATTCACTTAAATAAAGCTTTAAACAGCATCAACATGTGTGATTTCTTGTGAGTACCAAGCACATCTCTTTCTTTTCCTGTTTTCTCAGTTTTGTGTTTTGTCCTCGTAATACCATTTTTCAAAATGCTAATGCTCAAAAACTTTAAAAGATAGCATGTTCAAACTTAGTACTTTCTTTCTTTATGTATTCATCTTTATTATAGTGCAGTGGTTTGTATAGTACTAGTAAAAGAATGAATATACACTCATTTTAAAAAAATGATGTCAAGGAATCATCATTTCAACAAAAAAATAATAATAAATGTATTTATTCAAATTCCAAAATACCACTGCACTATAATAAAGAACAAATACAAATAAATCAAATAAAACAAACAGAAATAACATATCTGTAAAGGTACCAAAGTTTTAAGCTTTTAATTTTTTTGTTTGTCGGCCATTTTGGATTCGTTTCCATGCACAAAATGACCTTTTTAGACATGTTTAGTTCAATATCTTTGCATACCATGTCACAGAAAGCCATAAACTTCAAGTTTATTTCATACGTTTTTGTACTACCGTGTCTGGCCTTAAGGCTCGCGGACTGATCTATACATACATGCTGTTAAAAAAAAAACAAAGAAGATTTCATTTGGAAAGGCAGATGCTTAATCTTCGCATTAACCCTTATGATAGTCAGCCGTGTCCGACTATGACCATCAGAACAGCAGAGGAGGCAACTGCTGTTCCGACTATTTGGGCTAGAATTTGATTATAGTGGAGAGTGTCTTGCCCAAGTTACATCCCCACTCTCTCAGCCAAGAGGGTTTTAGGACAGTCGGCGTCGGGATGGTTCCCAAAGGCCAACTAGCCCACAAGGCTGCAGCGCTAAGAGCCAGTGCAATTTTGCCTCCTAGTTTGAGAGTCATAGTCCTTCACAAAAAGACTTGAGCTGTAAATGGTTTCCCATTGACTGGAGAAACCATTGATAATACAGCTCTCGCTTTGCTGTTGGCCCAAATGTAAACTTATGTCAATCTGTGATATAAGCTCAGTGTTGGGCCTTATTAACCCAGTGCATTGATCAAGCCTTGAGACGCTTTGTCAAGGAAATTATTGTTGTTGTTGTAATGGTTTACTTTGTCAGATAAATTATTGTTGTTGTCGTCACGGTTTTAGTTTACTTTGTCAAGTAAATTATTGTTGTTGTGGTTGTCATGGATGTTGGTGTCATAATTTGTCAGAGAAGCTTCTGGTTTCCAGAAGCAGGCTGAGATGTTTTAGGGGAAGGAACATTGATTGGGTAAGAACACACAAATCAGTAATGACGGGTTCCATAAATCGTCAGATATAAGAATGTTGCAGTGTGTAAGCTGCAGCTATGAAAATAGAATATCAAAAGTGAACAGTGGCTCTCCCTTCATGATATAATTTTTACACAGTTATTCATTTATTTGCCCAGCTTTCCCTCCACCCCCAAGGGGAAAAAATGTCATTTCTTTTTACACAAAGAGTCCTGATGTGAGAAGGTCAAGCAATCAATCAGTCAATCAATCAAAAACACTTTATTAATCCACATGGAAATTAAGTTGTGCAATCACAGGCTCGTTGTAAACACTGGCATAAAATCATCATGCGCAACATACGAAGAGATTAAAACTAGTCAAATAAGAATTCCCAATAGCTGACGATATACTAACCCCCCCCCCCCCCACACACCCACACACACACACACACATACTTATGTTAAGACAATAGGGTATTGCACAACAATATTAACAAATGAAAACTTCCAACAAAAAAGGGTATAGATTACTAAAAATGACATGCGCGCACGCACGCACGCACGCACGCACGCACACACACACACACACACACACACACGTTAAGACCATAAGGTATTGTACAACAATACATAAATAAAAACATCAAGGGAATAAATCCTATATATAAGTAAAATGCACACACACACACACACACACACACACACACACACACACACTCATTCACACACACACTCACACACACCCATACAACGTATGCATGCACATAACATATGTCACGCCAATAAAATCAGTACATTAACATTAAGATTGATATCGGACACTTGAGCGTGTGTTTCTGATATCGTTTCAGCAGTTCATCAAGCAGAGGATAATACCTCTTCAGACAGCGACAACGAAGAAGAAGCACACCCAGAGGCCAGCACAGCCACAGGGCAAGGGAGAGCAGCCATGGGGGATTCTGAGGAGGAGGAGGAGGAGGAAGAGGAAGAGTTACCTGTGTTCCTGTGGAAACCTCCTCAGACGACTGTGGCCCTGGGTGAATGGGAAAGCCACACGCGGGTAGGACCTGGGGGAAACGTTGGTGTGTGTGTGTGTGTGTGTGTGTGGGGGGGGGGGGGTGGGGGTGGTGGGGGGGAACTACACATGTCAGGTTGTCTGTCCTGTGTCAACAGTTTCAGTTTCAGTTTCAGTAGCTCAAGGAGGCGTCACTGCGTTCGGACAAATCCATATACGCTACACCCCATCTGCCAAGCAGATGCCTGACCAGCAGCGTAACCCAACGTGCTTAGTCAGGCCTTGAGAAAGAAAAAAAAAGAAAAAAGAAAAAAAAAAGGTGAATAAATAATAGATAAGCTTACATAAATAAATAAATAAATAATAATTTTAATATAAAAAAAGGTAGTAGTAATAATAATAATAATAAAATGATAATAATAAAAACAACAACGCAAATTAACACACAGGGACAAGATTATTTAAAGCGTGGAGGGTGTTGGCCGAGTGGTAACGCGTCTGCCTAGGAGGCGGGAGAATCCAAGTGCGCTGGTTCGAATCCCACAGTCGCCAGTTATTTTCTGCCCCTCCACTAGACCTTGAGTGATGGTGGTCTGGACGCTAGTCATTCGGATGAGATGATAAACTGAAGTCCCGTGTGCAGCATGCACTTAGCGCACGTAAAAGAACCCACGGCAACAAAAGGGTTGTTCCTGGCAAAATTCTGTAGAAAAATCCACTTCCATAGGAAAAACAAATAAAACTGCACGCAGGAAAAAATACAAAAAAAAGAAAAAAGAAAAAAAAAGGGTGGCGCTGTAGTGTAGCGACGCACTGTCCCTGGGGAGAGCAGCCCGAATTTCACACAGAGAAATCTGTTGTGATAAAAAGAAATACAAATACAGATACAAAACCTACCCTTCCTGTGAGCCCAGTCCCTTATTATATTTCAACATAAGGTATTGACTTGGCATTGACTCCATGTCGCCGGCTCTGGTCATCAGGTGATGACCGTCTCTTACAAATTCAGTCCTACAGAACCAGATCACATGGAAAATGCGCTTTCTCTTTCCAGGCTTCCTCCGCATGGAACTCACTCCCGTTTCCTGTCCGTCCTGCTGTTTCTTGCCCTTCTTTCAAAACCTCTTTGAAAACTCATTTATTTCCAGCCGTTCAAATCAGTAAATAACTTGTGGTCTTCACTTTTATGTTTTAGCCAAGTTTTTTGGTTTTTTTTTTCTCATTTTTCTACTGTTTTTTTTTTTTATACTATTTTAAACGTACACGTGTTCATATGCCTTAAACTGCCAGAATGTGCTTGAGCGCATGTGTGTGTGTGTGTGTGTGTGTGTGTGTGTGTCTACATCTTGTGTGGAGTGGGTGTGGGTTTGTGGGTTGCAGCTGGAGTGGGAGGATTTGTGCACATGGGTGTATTCATGCGTTTTTAGTATGCATACGTTATTGTGTTTTTCATTGTAAACGCCCAGGGCTTTTGTTTCATTAGATTGGGCGTATCAGAATGTCCTTTTATTTATTTGTGAGAAGTCTAGGGACAGACCTACCTACTACTGAATCAAGTCACAGCATCATGATGTTGGACTTGACTATTGTACATATGTAGATACACTGTGTTATTTAGTTGGACATGACTATCGCACATACATAGATGCCCTGTGTTATTTAGTTGGACTTGACTATTGTACATATGTAGATACACTGTGTTATTTAGTTGGACTTGACTATCGCACATATGTAGATGCCCTGTGTTATTAAGTTGGACTTGACTATTGTACATATGTAGATACAGTGTTATTTAGTTGGACTTGACTATCGCACATACGTAGATGCACTGTGTTATTTAGTTGGACATGACTATCGCACATACATAGATGCACTGTGTTATTTAGTTGGACTTGACTATTGTACATACGTAGATACACTGTGTTATTTAGTTGGACTTGACTATTGCACATACGTCGATGGCCTGTGTTATTTAGTTGGACATGACTGTCGCACATACATAGATGCCCTGTGTTATTTAGTTGGACATGACTATCGCACATACATAGATACACTGTGTTATTTAGTTGGACATGACTATCGCACATACATAGATGCCCTGTGTTATTAAGTTGGACTTGACTATTGTACATACATAGATGCCCTGTGTTATTTAGTTGGACATGACTATCGCACATACGTAGATACACTGTGTTATTTAGTTGGACTTGACTATCGCACATACATAGATACACTGTGTTATTTAGTTGGACATGACTATCGCACATACATAGATGCCCTGTGTTATTTAGTTGGACTTGACTATTGTACATACGTAGATGCACTGTTATTTAGTTTGACTTGACTATTGCACATTCGTAGATGCCCTGTGTTATTTAGTTGGACATGACTATCGCACATACGTAGATGCCCTGTGTTATTTAGTTGGACTTGACTATTGTACATACGTAGATGCACTGTGTTATTTAGTTGGACATGACTATCGCACATACGTAGATACACTGTGTTATTTAGTTGGACTTGACTATCGCACATACATAGATGTCCTGTGTTATTTAGTTGGACTTGACTATCGCACATACGTAGATGCCCTGTGTTATTTAGTTGGACATGACTATCGCACATACATAGATGCCCTGTGTTATTTAGTTGGACATGACTATCGCACATACATAGATGCCCTGTGTTATTAAGTTGGACTTGACTATTGTACATACATAGATACACTGTGTTATTTAGTTGGACATGACTATCGCACATACATAGATGTCCTGTGTTATTTAGTTGGACTTGACTATTGTACATATGTAGATACACTGTATTATTTAGTTGGACATGACTATCGCACATACATAGATGACATGTGTTATTTAGTTGGACATGACTATTGCACATACGTCGATGGCCTGTGTTATTTAGTTGGACTTGACTATCGCACATACGTAGATGCCCTGTGTTATTTAGTTGGACATGACTATTGTACATATGTAGATACACTGTGTTATTTAGTTGGATATGACTATTGTACATATGTAGATACACTGTATTATTTAGTTGGACATGACTATCACACATACATAGATGCCCTGTGTTATTTAGTTGGACTTAACTATCGTACATACGTAGATACACTGTGTTATTTAGTTGGACACGACTATCGTACATACGTGGATACACTGTGTTAATGAAAGGATTGATGTTTCCGCAGGGCATCGGCTCCAAGCTGATGGGCAAGATGGGCTACGTTCCGGGCCAGGGGCTGGGGGTCCGAGGTCAGGGCAAGGCCGAGCCTGTTCCCATCATGCTCCTGCCACAAGGTGACCTTGACTTTTTCCGCTTTGTGTGAAATGGCATCCCGAATGTTCTTCTTAGCCACTGTGTTGCACTGATTCATTTGAGAGCTAACTGGCTCATTTGAAATAGCATCTGAAGAGTGTTGTTCTGCTTTGTAAGTGGATTGAGATACATGTTGAAATGTGTGCAGAACGAACACACACGTGACATGTGCCATGCAGTATTATGAAAGTTTAGAACAAAAATTGAGGAATTTGTGTTCATGCTTGCTGAATGAAACTTTTAAGTTTGCAACATTGTCCTGTCAGAATATATTCTTTATGGTGTTTTTTTTTGGTGTTTTTTAAATTGTTATTTTTATGACATGATATGACACAGCACAACACAACATGACTTGATGCAACACAACACAGCACAGCACACCACAGCACACCAACACAGTACAGCACAACACAACACAACACAGCACAGCACAACACAACACACCAACACAGCACACCACAACACACCAACACAACACAACACAGCACACCACAGCACACCACAACACACCAACACAACACAACACAGCACACCACAGCACACCACAACACACCAACACAACACAACACAGCACACCACAGCACACCACAACACACCAACACAACACAACACAGCACACCACAGCACACCACAGCACACCACAACACACCAACACAACACAACACAGCACACCACAGCACACCAACACAACACAACACAGCACACCACAGCACACCAACACAGCACACCACAGCACACCAACACAACACAACACAGCACACCACAGCACACCAACACAACACAACACAGCACACCACAGCACACCACAACACACCAACACAACACAACACAACACACCACAGCACACCACAACACACCAACACAACACACCACAGCACACCAACACAGCACACCACAACACACCAACACAACACAACACAGCACACCACAGCACACCAACACAGCACACCACAACACAGCAACACAACACAACACAGCACACCACAGCACACCAACACAGCACACCACAACACACCAACACAACACAACACAGCACACCACAGCACACCACAGCACACCAACACAACACAACACAACACAACACAACACACCACAGCACACCAACACAGCACACCAACACAACACAACACAGCACACCACAGCACACCACAGCACACCAACACAACACAACACAGCACACCACAGCACACCACAGCACACCAACACAACACAACACAACACACCACAGCACACCACAGCACACCAACACAGCACAACACAACACAACACAACACACCACAGCACACCAACACAGCACACCAACACAACACAACACAGCACACCACAGCACACCACAGCACACCAACACAACACAACACAGCACACCACAGCACACCACAGCACACCAACACAACACAACACAACACACCACAGCACACCACAGCACACCAACACAGCACACCACAACACACCAACACAACACAACACAACACACCACAGCACACCACAGCACACCAACACAGCACACCACAACACACCAACACAACACAACACAGCACACCACAGCACACCACAGCACACCAACACAGCACAACACAACACAACACAGCGCAGCGCAGCACAATGTATCACAGCACAAGGCACCACACCACACAACACCGCACCACACAACACAACACAGTACAGCACCACACCACACGACACCACACCACACAACACAACACAGTACAGCACCGCACCACAGCACACCACACCGCACCACACAACACAACACAACACAGTACAGCACCACACCACACCGCACCACAGCACACCACACCGCACCACACAACACAACACAGTACAGCACCGCACCACACCGCACCACAGCACACCACACCGCACCACACAACACAACACAACACAGTACAGCACCGCACCACAGCACAGCACACCACACCACACCGCACCACACAACACAACACAACACAGTACAGCACCGCACCGCACTGCACCACAACACACCACACCACACCACACCACACCACACCACAACACACCACAACACACCACAACACAGCACAACTCCTAACTGGTTTTAATCATATACGTTGTTGTTTTAACTATAGTATGATATTCTCATCTGTTTCTTTCTGTGCTTATCGCACTGGTTGATTTGTGATTATTGTATGATAATAATAATAATAATAATAATGGTACTTATATAGCGCTGAATCCTGTGCATAGACAAATCTAAGCGCTTTCACACCAGTCATTGTCACGCACGCATAACTCTAAAACTGGAGAAACTAAAGACAAGGAAGAGGCAGGGAAGGGAGGCTATTTTGGGAAGAGGTGGGTTTTAAGGCCAGACTTGAAAGAGCTGAGTGTGGAGACTTGACGAAGCGAAAGAGGAAGTTCATTCCAATTGCAAGGTCCAGAGACAGAAAAAGAACGGCGGCCAACAGTCGAGAGTTTGAATCTTGAATCTGGGTATGCGTAAGTGGAGTGGATCCGAAGCTGATCGTAGTGAGCGAGATGGAGTGTAGAGGTGAAGGCAGCCACAGAGATAGGAAGGGGCTGATTTGTGAATACAGTTTTAGCATAGAGTGCTGATCTTGTACTTTATTCGGTGTGAGACAGGGAGCCAGTGGAGCCAGTATGAGATTGATTAGCATCAACTTTGTATCTATGCATTTTTATCTTCCTTATGTATTTTACGATGAATGACTGTGAAAGTATGTAATCATTACATGCGTATGATTGTGGTCGTTGTCACAAAAGATCCACATCAACTTTAGCATTTCAGCCTTTGATGTCCATGTATGTTTTTACATTGAGTGACTGTGATTATCCGTGCAGTGTTTACGTAAAATACAGCACCACATGAATATCTCTTACCCCCTGAAAGCAGAGTATGGCTGCCTACATGGCGGGGTAAAAAATGGTCATACACGTAAAAGCCCACTCGCGTATATACGAGTGAACGTGGGAGTTGCAGCCCACGAACGCAGAAGAAGAAGAAGAAGAAGAAAAAAAAAGAATATCTCTTATTTGAGAACGATAAAGTATTGTGTGTTCTGCATTGTGTATTTTCCTCCTGTCCACCTCTCTGCGTGGCCAACAGGTAAATCGCTGGACCGCATCATGGAGCTGAAAGAGATGGCCGGTAACCAGGACCTCTTCAACGCCATGACGAAGCTGGAGAAGAGGAAGAGGAGGATGGAGAGGAAGCAAAAGGAGGAGGAGGAGGGGGCAGGAGGGGGGGTCAGGAAGGCGGCGGCCTCTTCTGACGTCTTTGACTTCATCAACACCAAACTGGCGGGGAAGAAAGGTGGGTCGGTAGCAGTAGTAGGAGGAGGTGTGGTGTGGTGTGGTGTGGTGTGGTGTGGGCTGTGTGTGTGTGTGTGTGTGTGTGTGAAGAGAGAGAGAGAGAGAGAGAGAGATACACAGAAGGCAGGAAGGCATCCATGGCAGCGGCGGCCTCTTCTGATGTCTTTGACTTCATCAACACCAAACTGGCGGGGAAGAAAGGTGGGTCGGTAGTAGCAGTAGTAGGAGGAGGTGTGGTGTGGTGTGGGCTGTGTGCTTGTGTTTGGTGTGTGTGTGTGTGTGTGTGTGTTGTGTGTTTGTTGTGTGTGTTGTGTGTGTGTGTGTGTGTGTGTGTGTGTGTGTGTGTGTGTGTTGTGTGTATTTGTGTTTGTTGTGTGTGTGTGTGTGTTTGTGTGTATTTGTGTGTGTGTGTGTGTGTGTGTGTTCGTTCTTTAGTTTAATGTCTTTTCACTGTAAGTGATATTGATATAGATAGATAGATAGATATGTGTGTGTGTGTGTGTGTGTGTGTGTGTGTGTGTGGAGAGAGAGGGAGAGAGAGAGAGATACATAGACAATAATGAAAAAAAAAAAACCCATCCCAAAATGAACGTTTTGAGTATTGGTGAACTAAAACTGGATTAGGAGAAAGATGAAATCTTTTTTGAATGGAGTATTTATACCTAGAAAAAGAAAAGGGGGGAGGTGGAAAGAGAGAGACAGAGACAGAAACAGAGAGAGACAGGCACAGAGAGAGGGAGAGAGAGACAGAGAGAGAGAGACACAGAGAGAGACTGCATGCACAGGAGAGAGAGAGAGACACAGAGAGAGACAGAGACAGAGAGAGATTGCATGCACAGGAGAGAGAGACAGAGAGAGATATTGCATGCACAGGAGAGAGAGAGAGGGAGAGAGAGAGATTGCGTGCACAGGAGAGAGAGAGAGAGACAGAGAGAGAGATTGCATGCACAGGAGAGAGAGAGAGAGACAGAGAGAGAGATTGCATGCACAGGAGAGAGAGAGAGAGAGAGAGAGAGAGAGAGAAATTGCATGCACACACAAAACACACACACCACACAGTGTTACATGTTTGTCTGAGTGCGTATGTGTGCATGCCTGAAACCTGATTGAATGACACAGGAAACGAACGATGAGCGCCCAACAGCAGCTGTAAGTCGGCTCTGCCCAGGTAGACAGCCTGTTGTATAAAAGGACCCCGTGTTTGCAAAGCGCTTAGAGCTTGGTCTCCGACCAAGGATAGGCACTATGTAAATATCCATATCGATCAATCAAAACACACACACACACACACACACACACATCACACGCACACATGCGCACACACACACACACACATGCACACACACACATACACACACACACTCACACACACATGCACACACGCACGCATGCATGTATGCACGCACGCACGCACGCACGCACACGCACACAGGTGATTATATAAAAAACAACAACAAAAAACCACACACACGTTGCATGTCTACAAGCACCTGTATTATATCATTTCTTTTCCTGTAACCTGGAGCAGTAAATGAATGAACAAAGGAAAAAAAAAAGAGTACATATACCATAATATGCACACACACACATACATACACAAGCAAGAAAGGAACAAACGTGTAAATAGCTTTGTAAAAATGCAACTTAACTCACTCAGTATGGCCAGTCCTCTCTTCTCCTCTACACAGACCCCTCGGATGTCCAGTGGGTGTCTGAATGACCCAACTTTTAGCTTCCGTCGTCAGAATTGTGGTATTCTTTGTCAACATTCACGTCTTCAGTATAAGAGCCTTCCGCTTGCAATATTTTGATGATGGTAATTGGGGTGAAACGCTGTTAACGTCGTCTCTTTCGCCATTCGTATGGAGAGAGTTAAAAGTTTTCGCGTTTGTTCAAAAAGCTACCAGGAACCAAAGCAGTCATCTTTGTCAGAGAGAAAGACAGGAGGGGAAAGGAAGTGAGAGAGACAGAGAGAGAGAGAGAGAGAGAGAGAGAGAGAGACAGAGGGAGAGAGACAGAGAGAGAGGGGGGGGGGGGGGAGAGAGAGAGAGACAGAGGGAGAAAGAGAGACAGAGGGAGAGAGACAGAGAGAGAGAGGGAGAGAGAGAGAGAGAGACAGAGGGAGAGAGATTGAGAGAGAGAGAGGGGAGAGAGAGAGAGAGAGACAGAGGGAGAGAGATTGAGAGAGAGAGAGAGAGACAGAGAGAGGGGTAGAGAGGAGAGAGACAGAGACAGAGGGACAGAGAGAGGGGTAGAGAGATGAGAGAGATAGAGAGAAAGACAGGAGGAAAGAGGAAGTGGAGGAGACAGAGAAGGGGGTGAGGAAGGAAAAGAGAGAGAGGGGGATAGAGAGGGGGAGAGAGGAGAGAGACACAGAGAGAGACAGACAGAGGGAGAGAGACAGAGAGAGAGGGAGAGAGAGAGGAGGAGAGAGACAGAGAGGGAGAGAGACAGAGGGAGAGAGACAGAGAGAGAGGGAGAGAGAGAGGAGGAGAGAGACAGAGAGGGAGAGAGAGAGAGACAGAGGGAGAGAGACAGAAAGAGGGAGAGAGAGAATCCTCCTGAACATTTGGGTTCAGGTCTGGGTTGTATAAGCAATCTCTGCAGGGCTAAGTTTGCTTAGAATTAGGAGGAATTTTCTTAACCCATTCAACCCAGGAGAGTTTACAGCCTTCATAGACTTCCCTGCTGTCTTTATTTATGCCGATAAAAGCCCTGAAGAAAATGTGCTGTTTTCCCTTGAAATTACGTGTTGAGACATCCGGAAATATACTGTAGTTAGTTCCCCTTCTTTTCGGTTTGTGCGTATGTAGTTTCAGTTTCAGTTTCAGTAGCTCAAGGAGGCGTCACTGCGTTCGGACAAATCCATATACGCTACACCACATCTGCCAAGCAGATGCCTGACCAGCAGCGTAACCCAACGCGCTTAGTCAGGCCTTGAGAAAAAAAAAAAAAATATATATATATATAGATAAGCTTACATAAATAAATGAATAAATAAATAAATAATAATTATGATATAAAAAAAAAGGTAGTAGTAATGAAAATAATAATAATAATAATAATAATAAATAATTAAATAAATAAGACAACGATGATGATAAATAAGCATATAAATGTAAAACATGAAGACACACATTCACACATACACACGCATTGTATGTAGGGAATGTGGAAACCATTTTTCATGAGATAAATTTTGACGCCAGGGCAGCTCTTTTTGATGCAGGGCAGAATGCCTTAGGTCTGTTTATGCTGATGCCTTAGAGCAAGAGAAACCTTAACGCTAAGCAAACCAAGCACTGCTGAGATCACTCATGCCAGTGTGTATATATATATATATATATACAAAAAAAAGGGTGCATTCGTGGGGGTGTGTGTGTGGGGGGGGGTGTTGAGGGGTGGGGGGCAGGGGTGTGGGGGGGGAGGATGCAGGCAGGTGTGTGTGTTTTATCTTCAGTTTAACGTCTATTCACTATAAGTGTTTTTAGACGGAAAGGAGTCAAGAAGTGGATAAAGGAAAGGGAATGCATGTGAATATTAGTGTAAAAAAAGTATTCATGTTATGTATCAGAGGAAAAGTATATTATAAGAAAAAGGTCTAAAGAGATTGTGGTGTGTATTGAATGAGGTGTCATGGGAAGGAGAATATGTATATGCATATCAACAAGTATTAACCTACAACAATGTAAATATAAATAAATGTGTGTGTGTGTGTGTGTGTGCATGTGTGTGTGTGTGTGTGTGTGTGTGTGTGTGTGTGTGTGTTTTAAACAATGGAAAGGTGATGTTGTTATCAGACTTGCTTTTGCTATAACTCTGTTGAGGGTGATCTTGTAAGATATGTCGTATGCCAAACTTTACCCCCCCCCCTTTTTTTTTTGCTTGTAATCTGCATGTGTATCACAGACTTCACCACACAGTCGATTTCTCCTACAGAGATAATAAAAAGTTACTCTGATTCTGATTACCTGGAAGTCATCATCATAAAAAAGGCAGAATCCAACACACAAGGCAAAGTCCAACGAAACGGAAATGAGGCCTGAAGAGTCAGAAGTCAAGACAGTGCAGCCACTTTTCATTTTGGGGATGGAAATTTCCGTC
>NC_134889.1:25652875-25665375 GCF_041734735.1 Babylonia areolata | reverse complement strand
TGGCTCATGTTGACTGATAGGTTAGAAGAAGAAAAAAAAAAAGGAAGCAGATGGTTGTCTTTGTCCACCAAAGACCATATATTATTGTGGTTTCCTTTTTCTTTCTTTTGTGTGTGTGTGTGTGTGTGTGTGTGTGTGTGTGCATGTGTGTGTGTGTTATGAAGTGCAGTATAGACCATAGATTATCATGGGGGTGAGGGGAGGGGGGGGGGGTTAAAACAAGGGTTTGTCTGTTGTTGTTTTTTTTTTGGGGGGGCGGGGTTTAATTTAAAAAGAGCTGTCTGTCTGTCTGACTCTGTGTGTGTGTGTGTGTGACAAAAGGTGTTGACAGGAACAGAACTAGCTGGGAAAGAGCAGTGTTGGGTCAGGCAGAGGGCAGTGTAGGGCGTGTGTTTCACACATAAAACTCTCTCTCTCTCTCTCTCTCTCTCTCTGTCTCTCTCTCTCTCACACACCCACACACACACACGGGTGCATACACACACACACACACACACATGTAAAGTGCCCAGCTTCTTGTCAAATCTCTTACCCACTTCCTTTACCCACCGATACACACACACACACACACACACACACACATGGATGCACGGCACGCACACACACACACACACACACACACAGAGGTGCACACACACAGAGAGGTACACACAGACACAGAGGTGCACACACACACACACACACACACACACACACACACACACACACACACACACACACAAACAAGCAAACATGCATGTATGCACACATGTGAACATGCACACACACACACACACACACAAACATGCAGACAAAAAGAAAAGGCGGTTACATTAATTGACTACTTTTCTCATGAAGACAAGAGTTGCTCAAGAACATGCCACACATTTCATAGTATGGCTCTTGATTCACCTTCACCTATCCCGTGGTCTTGTGGACCGTTGGGGTGCCACAGGTGATCTGGCAACCAGCATCCTCCAATGACTCTATCGCTCAACCTCAAGCCCGTCCATTCTGGGATGTTGTCCTCCCATCTCTTCCTCTGTCTGCCTCTCCTTCTCCCCCCTTGCACTGTGCCCTGCAGGAATGATGTCTTGGCAAGCCCTGATGATCTCGTGACATGGCCATACCATTTGAGCTTGCGTCTCTTGCTCTGATTATATATAATATATATATACATAGATATATTTTTTACATGTTGAAAGAGTATTTGAGGAATGACTGAGCCATGAACGACTTTGATGCAATGCTTTTTTTTTTTTTTTTTTTTTTTTTTTAACTGAATATCTGTGAAGCTAATGTGGTCATGAATATGAGCCAGGAATGATTTATATGATTCTTTTATTATCTTATTATTATTATTATTATTATTTTATTTTTTTACATGTTGAAAGCTGATGTTACAAAGTCATAAACAGTAGCTATGAAGAATTTTTTGTTGTTGAAATGTCTCTGTTACAATGTGAAAAGCTAATTGTATATGGTCATAAATATTGCCCATGTACAGCTTCTTTTGTTGAAACGTCTCTTTTTAGACATGCAAAGCTAAAGTTGCGTAGTTGTAAAAAAAAATTAGCTATGAACTTGTTTGCTTATTAAATGGCTGATTTTCACACAAACACAGAGCAATTTATACAGTCATAAATATCAGTCAGGAACAACCTTGTGTGTGTAGATATATATATATATATGCTCATGAATCTATCTGTGAATGCGCAGATGGCTGAATAGTCCAATCTGCGCACGAAATGTTGGTAATGTTCAACTTTAGAATACTAAACTCAGGGGGGCTGTTTAGACGAAAAACTGCGACAATTTTATACACAGTAAGCTGAAGACTACCCACACAGAGATTGATGACGCGACCACCCGCGTGATCAGCAGTCAAAATGGCTTGCAGGTGGTTGCTCTGGCTGTGATCGGCTGAGCTTACTGTGTATAAAATTGTCGCAGTTTCATGGGAAAGTAGTGGTCGTACAGCTTAGCTGAGGGTTCCATTCAACTTAGCGCATCGAGGTGAGCCTAAGACACCCTTTGTTTTTCGTCTAAACAGCCCCCCTGAGTTTAGTATTCTAAAGTTGAACATTACCCGAAATGTTCACTGACAGTTGGGGCAGACAATGACAGGCATACCATTGTCAGGGAGCTTGTTTGCCCATGACTTTCTGGCCTGCCTCTTCTGAACAGCTGCAGCAGTCCTGTTGGCCTCGCACAACTTGGCGCCTTTGTGCACAGCAGCGCGCCATTTTTGTCACGGTCTACTGCAGATTCCTCCCAGGAGTCCGGGTTGATATCAAACACTTTCAGAGAGACTTTCAGAGTATCAAACCTAATATCGTGTAGTCAAAAGCATAGCTAGCGGCTGGTCACTCCAGAAGCAAGCTGTCAACACATTGCTGTTTTACAGCGCAGTCTACATTTTACACATGCGACTGCCAGGGCGGTCTTGCGTTCAGATATGATATTATACCTTTAAAAGCACATGTAATTATGAGATATTGACTATAACCTGATCAGCTGTGCTTGAACAGGAATGTGAAATACCCAGAACAACAGCCAGGATTTGAAGAAAGAAAAAAAAAATGTAGAGTAAAGTACATCTGGACACATAATTAGAAATATATATATATATAAGTTTGGTTGTTGTTTTTTTCCCAAAACAGACAACATGATCAGCGTTTATGAAGCAGCATGTATGATGAATTCACAATGCTTTGCAGATGTTAAATGTGTCAGTTTGTAGTGGAAAGCAAAAAAGAAAAAAAAAAAAACCAACCACCAAAAACACATGCTTCCGCAAAAATTAGTATAGCTTTTTACATGCAGAGCAATCATTTTGATAAGGTGCAAAAATAAGGCTTCAATGAAAATACAAAGAAAGAGCACACGACAGTTTTCAAATTATTATTCAGTATGGCATGCTTGTGCAGCCATACTAAGGTTCATTTCAAACAGAAAAAACAACCAACAACCCTGTTTGTTTTTATCTCTGCAAAAAGGTTTTTTCTTTTCCTTTTCATCACAACCAGAACCCATGGCAAATTTCAAATCAATTGTTTTCTTGATGATGAAAATAAAACAGCTCAGCAAATGGCACTTTTGCAAACAAAAGTTGAAATGATAATATCAGATAACAATCTTTTTTTTTCTTTTTTTTTTTCTTCAGAAATCAAACTTATTCATAACAAAGCAATGTTGAAACTTTACAAAGAAAGCCAAAGCTAGGATGCATAATCCAGCAATGTAGAACAGTGAACTTGGAAAATATCATTTTTTGTTCAAGAAAACAAGGCAGAAATGGTTTGCCAACACTGTACAGAATAGGGGAATTGTAACAAACATAATTTCAAGCAAAATACCAAAAAGAGATATAAAAAAGACATCAGTGATATTTCATGAATAATAAATGAAAAGATATATATATATATATATATATATATATATATATATATTTAAAGATATAAAGGAAATATTTTTTTATGATAAACAAAGAAGTATGTCTAAAACCATTAATAGTAAAATCCACTTTATGGTAAACAAAATGCCTCCAAATTATATTAATGATTATATGAACTTATGTCGCATCTACCAGTGAAATTATATATTAAAAAAAAAAAAAAAGAAGTGATGTTATGATCCACATGAAAATAAGCACAGGGGCCTGTGATGTAGCAAGATCACCAACAAGTAGAGTTGCAATGTCCCACTGAGAAAAAGAGTGTGGGGGAGGAGTGTGGGGTGGGGTAGGGGGAGGTAATCGTCCATAGCATTGAACACAAGCAGCACACGTTCGCAGCTTTATACTACAACACAAACGGCGGCAAACTGTCCCAAGCAGAGAACATTAGAAAGCGAAAAAGTGTCCATAAAAAAATTTTTTTTTAATCATAAGATTTTTCATCCTTCTTCTTCTTCCTCACTGCACGTTGAAAACTGTAGAGGAAGCAGTGCGATGTTCCCTGACGATCCCCAGGACTCTTGGGGGGAATCAGGTGAGCGACATGCTCCGCCAGCGTTCCTTCTTCTGTCGGATGTTGGCCCTGATCTGCTGCAGAGCCTCCTTGTTGCCTTCCCCGCGGACAGGGGAGGTCACCCGAAGCCCGGCTCTGCGGGTTGCCGGGTCTGCTGCTTTCCCCTCGTCCTCTTCCAGCGTTTCCAACGGCAGAGTGGCGGCGGTGGTGGTGGTGAGGGTGGTGGAGGAGGTGGTGGAGGAGGGGGACACGGCAGTGGCAGGGGGGTCACGAGGACACGGCTTGACCAGCATGGAAGGTTTGGCGCCCGATGGGGGCGAGGGGTCGGAGTGACCGTGCTGGGAATGGGGGAGAGTTTTGGGCGAAGAGTCCGCCGAAGCCTCCGTGGCTGGAGCGTTCTTCAGCAGGATGCTCTCGATCGTCTTGAGCACGTTCTTCTCGGCGGCGGCCTGGGCTGCCATCTGCGCCGGCGTGAGGGGCTTGTCTGGAGCCAGTGTGGGGCCGAGTATGATGCTCTCGCTGCTGTTGCTGCCGCTGCTGCTCTTGTCTCCAGTCTTGGACTGTTGCGAGCTGTCCTCGGCTTTCCCGTTCTTCTTCAGCGCTTGTTTGAGGTGCGAGATCCGGCTGCGGATGCTGTGCTTGATCTTGGATTTGGGTCCTGTCGGGGAGGTGACGCCTTCGCCTTCTTGGTCCGGACCTCCTCCGTTGTCTTTGGGGCTTGTGCTGGGGGGCACCGTCTTCCCCTCCTCGGGCTTGTCCGGAGGAATGTAGGCTTCGTTCTGTATCAGCAGCTCCTTCCGCTTGCGCCAGGTCTCCCTCAGGTATTCCATCTTGGAGGCGCGGTCCGAGGCGGCGCTGATGGCTCGGCGAACCGGGCGCGACGTTTTGTCCCCCGAGGAGGGTGGGGAGATGAGCGAGGTGGACATGAGAGGAGCGGTGACGGGCGTGCTGAAGTCACCGCTAGCAGCAGCAGCAGCAGTGACTGTGGGTTTGGTGGGGCTGTGCTTCACGAAGTCCTTTCGCTCGGTGGTGTGGGGCGGGGTGTGGATGACGGGCGCCGCGATGCGGGGTTCGTGCGGGTGCTGCCTGGCGGTCAGCGAGGACAGGGAGCGCCTGGGCTCGTCCCGCATGGAGGCCGTCCTGTCCAGGGACTGCACGCGCTTCTCCCCCCGCAGCAGGTGGGCCATGCCCGGGGGGCCCTCCGGGGGGAACACGCTGGTGTTGAGCAGCAGCTCGCGTCGCTTCTGCTTCAGGGACTCACGCAGGTTCTGGAACTTCTCCATGCTGTTCTGCGAGCCGGAGCCGTTGGCGGGGTGGGTCTCCTCGTCAGCCTGGTCCTCTTTCTTCCTGGGTTGTTCCTGGGCGGTTTTATCAAGTTTCTTTGTCGACTGGGACAGGTCCTCCTTGGAGGTGTGCAGTGAAGAACTGTTGGCTGTGCGTCTGATGTCCGTGGCTCTGCCTCTGGTGCTCTGGTCCTTGGAGTCTTGCTGGGATCTGCCCTGCTTCTTGGAAGAGGGGACGCTTCGTTTGGACACCACCGTCATCTTTCCGTCGATGAGTTCGAGGGTTTCCTCAACCACCACCTCGTCGTCTTCTTCTTCTTCATCACCATCATCGTCGTCGATGTAGGCGACGTGCTCGAAACCATTGTCGAAGTTGTCGGAGATGATTGAAGACGTGGCGGAGGACATGTTGACGGTGGGTGTGTCCGCAGAAAAGGCGTCGTCCTCCTCGGGGTCTTCGGGTAGCTCCTGGACAATGTCTTCGGGCGTGAAGATGGAGTGGCTCAGCAGGGTGGAGGTCAGGCAGCCGAAGTCCCTCCCCACCATGTCCTCCAGCGTCGCCTCCCCGGGCACGACGAGCCGCAGCTCGGGGGTTTCCATGGTGACGGGCGTCTGCGAGACCTTGCTGCTGAGCAGGAGGTTGCTCAGGAACATGATCTCCTCGTCCGTGGCCAGGTCCAGGACGCTCCTCAGCACGTCCGTCTCGTGCATCAGGGACTTGAGGTTGGTCCGCAGCTCGCCGCGCGCCCTCTCCGCCGCCGTGTTGAAGCTGTCGTCGGTGTTGCGGGCGTCCAGGGCGGCCAGCAGCAGCCTCTCCTGGCGCTTGATGAAGAACTGGAGCTGGGCCGAGCGGCGCTGGACGTCCCTGCGCAGGTCCTGCTTCCGCTGGTGCCAGTTGGCCTCGGCCATGTGGACCGTCTCCAGGCTGTAGGTCACCTGCAGGGAGGCGGACTGCAGGCGGTTCAGCTTGCGGTGCAGGCACTCCCAGGTCCGCACCACCTGGGGCGGGGTGGAGCTCAGCCGCCTCTGCACCCCCACCCCCCGCGAGGGGAGAGTCTCGGATGACAGCCGTCTGGCCGTCTGGCTGACCGCCTCGGACGAGGAGGAGGACCAGTGGTGGAAGTGGGGGTGGTGCTGGGGGGAGGAGGAGGAGGACAGCCCTCCGGGAGACATGTAGCCCGGGGTGGAGGAGACGGAGAAGGAAGGGGACGCCGTCCGTTGAGCCCCGTAGCCCACGCCCAGGGAGCTCCGTCTGTGGCTGCGTAAGGGGGAGGAGGAGGTGTCGGACAGAGGGCTGTGCGGGGGGGACAGGGCTCTCTCCCTGCTGTAGGCCTGCACCCCTGCTCCTCCTCCTCCTCCTGGAGAACCCCTAGCCGTGGGGGAGGAGGGCAGGTGTTGCTGGGGCTGGGGCTGGTGGTAGAGGAGGGAGGGGGCGGAGTACTGCAGTCCACCGCCGCCGGCCGGGGCCCTCCCGGCGAGGACGGACACTGGGGACCCTCCGCCTCCTCCTCCTCCTCCCTCCCTGCCCGCTGCTCCTGGAGACAGCGACCTCCCGGACACGAGGGTCTTCTGCACCTCCCCGACGTACTCCTGACACATCCTGGTGAGGAACGGGTTGGCCGTCAGCCCCGCCACGCCTCCAGGGGGCAGGGGGGCCTGCTGGCCGCAGAGGGGGCAGGAGAGGGCTAGGGCGGGGCCGCCGCCGCCGTTCCCCTCTTGGGGGGAGGCACGGGTAGTAGTGGTGGTGGTGGTGGGGGCCAGCTGCTGCAGGCAGTCGAGGCAGAAGCTGTGCAGGCAGGGGAGGGTGCGCGGCTGCCGGAAGAGCGACTGGCACAGGCGGCAGAAGAGGATGGAGGTGGGCAGGTCCGTTCCGGGCAGGGCCATGGTGGTGGTGTGGTGGTGGTGGCTGGTGGTGGTGGTGCTGGGTGGTGGACGTGTGGGGGATGTGTGCGGTATGTGTGTGGAGGGTGAGATGTGTGTGGAGGGTGAGGGTGGGGGTGCTGGAGTGGAGGTGTGTCGGAGGTGGAGGGGTGGTGGTGTGTGGGTGGAGGTGTGTCGGAGGTGGAGGGGTGGTGGTGTGTGGGGTGGGGGTGGGGGGCTGGAGTGGAGGTGTGTGTGGGGGAGTGTTGGGAGGTGGGGTATATTTAGTTACTGTTTTGTTGTTGTTGTTGTTTGTTACTGGAGCGTATACCACGTTGAGAAACTGCAGTTCTGGTCAGCTTGTGTGTGCTTCTGCTTGACTCCACAGTCAACCTTTGTTTCTGGTTCAGTCCTGGAAGCTACAGTGTCCGCCAAGTGTTCTCTCCATCTTTCTCCTGGTTGTTTTTTGTTTTGTTTTGTTTTTCCTGTCTTTGATTTTGCTTGCAGCTTTCCCTCTCTTGAGTTTCGTTTATGATGGATCAAGGGGTTGATCCTGAGACAAAGGGAGAGAGTGTGTGTGTGTGGGTGTGGGAGGAGGGGGGCGGGGGGGTGGTTGAGAGCTAGGAAGATGAGGGGTGGGTTTGGGGACAAGGGAATTATTGAATGGAAAACCAACAAACTCCTGTGTCCGTGCTGGATTAACGGTGGTGTTTTGGCGACGCCAACGATGGGAGGAGGGTGAGTGGAGGGGGTGGGGTGGGGGAGGAGAAGGACGTTGGGGGTTGGGAAAGGAGGAAGTGGGGGGTGTAGGGGGTAGGGGATTGGGGGTTGCAGTCCTGGTCAGGCTAACTCCTGTAACAGACAAACAAACGATCGATCGACGTGTAGACCCGTTCAGTATCGTGTTTTACTGAAGGCAGTAGTTCCACCATACTTGGGCTACTTTCGTGATTATAATGTGGTGGTGATTGTGGTTATTGGTTTGTTTGTTTTTTATTGTGTGTGTGCACATGCGTGTGTGTGCGTGCGTGCGTGCGTGTGTGTGTGTGTGTGTGTGTGTGTGTGTGTGTGTGCGCGCGCGTGCGTGTGTGTATTTTCGTGCCTTTGTGTGTGTGTGTGTGTGTGTGTGTGTGTCTGTGGCTGTGTCTGTGTGTTCGTGTGTCTGTGACAGTATGTGAATTTGACAATCATAGAGGGAATTTTTTTTTCTTATATCAGAGCGCTTAAAGCATTTATTTATTTATTTATTTATCTATTCATTTCGAAATAAAGGTCGGTCCTTGTCCTAAGATACATGTATGTGCACCCGCACAACAACAACAACAACAACAACAGCAACACACACACACACACACACACACACACACACACACACACAGAGAGAGAGAGAGAGAGAGAGAGAACAGCACAGCACAGACAAACAGAGTGAGAGAGAGAGACAGAGAGAGAGGGTTTGAGAAGAGTTTGGGTGTAGTCTTTGGGGTTGATCTCGCAACATTAGTAACAAGGGAAACTTCTGAGGTGTCCAAAATGTTATATATATATATATATAACACCATCCAGATTTTTTTGTGTTTCATCTTGTCATGTCAAACGACCCGAGAACTTCAAACACACAGTTCAAACGTTGCCCCTCCCCCCTCTCCCGCCCCCCCCCCCCCACTCTCCCCCCATGTCTGTTAACCTTTGTGTGAAACGTGAGACTGAAAAGGCTAAAAGGATACTGTCACTGAGACTTCAATCCGCTCCAACACAACCCCCCCACCCCCCACCCCTCCACCCCTCACCCTCACCCTCAACCTCCAACCTCAGTGTGATTCATGCGTGTACGCGCGCGCCCACACCCACACCCACGCCCACACCCACGCGCACACACACGTTGGGTGTCAAATAACAAAAGACCAGTGTTTAAGTTTCAAACTGAAGGCCCGCCAGTTTACTGTTCATGTATGTGATGTATGTGGATGATTATTATTATTATTATTATTAATATTATTATATTATTATTATTTTTAAAATCATATTATTATTATCTGTTTATTTATTTATTTAGTTATTTATTCATATATTTATTTATTTATTTTATTTTATGTTATTTTATTTTATTTTATTTTATTTTGTACGCTTATAGTTGACTTCATCATGTTTTTGCGCCTTATACATATTATTATTAGTAGCAGTAGTTCTTTTTTTTTTAAATGTATTTATCTCTTTTTTTTATTAAAAAAAAAAAAAAAAAAATTCAAGGCCAGTGACAGCGCTCTCGTTGATATTCCAGTGACAGTAGTTCCATGGTTTTCCAGTGCGTTGGGTTACGCTGCTCGTCAGGCATCTGCTTGGCTGATGTAGTGTAGCGTTTATGGGTTTGTCCGAACGCAGTGACGCCTCCTTGAGCTACTGAAAACTGTATGTGAACTTTCACGCCCATGACTGTCAAAACTCCAGTATTATCGCATTACACAGACACAGACACACACGCGCACGCGTGCACGCACACAAACACACAGACACAGACACACACAGACACACACAGACAGACGTTCTTGTTCTCTCTATCGTCTACTGCAATACAGACATCTCGCTATCAGAGCAATCCATAATTATTGTATGTTCGTAACATATGTTGACCTGGGAGATCGGAAAAATCTCCACCCTTTACCCCCCCACCAGGCGCTGTTACCGAGATTCGAACCCGGGACCCTCAGATTGAAATTCAAACCACTCGGCTATTGCGCCCGTCTCTTAATGGGTGTTTCACAGTACTATACGTACAACCTAAAACCCTCTTGCCCGAGAGAGTGGGGGTGTACTTCAGGCAAGACACTCTCCACTATAATCAAATTCTAGCCCAACTAATCGGAACAGCAGTTGCCTCCTCTGCTGCTCTGATGGTCATAGTCGGACACGACTGACTATCATATACGTACAACTGGTGCTCAATACAAGGCGAAGTTGGGTAAACGAACGTACTTGTACTGTTGGCAAAACGTGCGAAGGTGAAACATGGCGCGCCAGGCGTGTGTGCCCATTTCCGAAGACAGAATACAGCTGTCTGAACCGACTGACTATCATATATATATATACGTACAACTGGTGCTCAATACAAGGCGAAGTTGGGTAAACGAACGTACTTGACAGTCTGCTGGCAAAAAGTGCGATGGTGAAACATGGCGCGCCAGGCGTGTGTGCCCATTTCCGAAGACAGAAAATACAGCTGTCTGAACGGTGGGATGCCAAATGACCGTAATTATAATGCTCGTAAAACCCGCCATGTGTGAACGTTTGGCCTTGCTGCGTTCGAGCATGGAAGAAGTGGTAATGGAGGGTTTTTTTTATTTTATTTATTTATTTTTTGTTTGTTTGTTTGCTTGCTTGATTTTTTTTTTTGGGGGGGCGGGGCGGGGGGGGGGAGGGGGGGAAGGGGTTGGTGTTGTTTTTTTGTTTATTTGTTTGTTTGTTTTTGATTTTTAAATTCCCACAGCAGCAGAGGACATCGCGACCCAAGCTGGTGACAGCGATAATCCTGCAAAAAAAAAAAAAAAGTTCATGACACGTCAGTCCTGACTGATAAGAGGTGTGTGTGTGTGTGTGTGTGTGTGTGTGTGTTGTATACGTGTGTGTGTGTGTCTATATATATATATGTGTGTGTGTGTGTGTGTGTGTGTGTGTGTGTGTGTGTGTGCATGTGTGTGTGTGTGTGTGTGAGCGAGCGCGACCGCGCCCGCGCGTGTTGTGTGTGGGTGTGCGCCTTTCAAACGGAACAGGCCGTTCTTTTCTTTCTTTCTTTCTTTCGTTCAGGCCGTTACCGAAACAACGAAACAACAACAACAACAACAACAAAAAAAACCCTGGTTGCAGGGAATTGCTGTTATCGTGTCCCTCGCGTGACAGGAGCATTAGCAGCACCTTGTCAACCCCTCCCCTCCCCCCCCCCCCCCCCCCCCCCCCCCTCCTTACCCCCCCCCCCCCCCCGCCCCACCAAGCCCACCACCCCTGTCGCCCACTCTCTCTTCCCCACCCCTAACCCATCAGTCTGCACCCACCCCCACCTCCCACCCCACATCCACCACCACCACCCCGTCCCATCCTCAGCCCCCACTTTCTCCTCCCTTCTCTCCTTCACCACCACCACCACCACCACCCCGCCCCATCCTCAGCCCCACTTTCTCCTCCCTTCTCCTTCACCACCACCACCACCCCGCCCAATCCTCAGCCCCACTTTCTCCTCCCTTCTCCTTCACCACCACCACCACCACCACCACCCTGTCCCATCCTCAGCCTTACTTTCTCCTCCCTTCTCCTTCACCACCACCACCACCACCACCACCCTGCCCCATCCTCAGCCTTACTTTCTCCTCCCTTCTCCTTCACCACCACCATCACAACCACCCCGCCCCATCCTCAGCCTTACTTTCTCCTCACTTCTCCTTCACCACCACCACCACCATCACCACCACCCCGCCCCATCCTCAGCCTTACTTTCTCCTCCATTCTCCTTCACCACCACCACCACCACCACCCTGCCCCATCCTCAGCCCCCACTTTCTCCTCCCTTCTCCTTCACCACCACCACCACCACCCTGCCCCATCCTCAGCCTTACTTTCTCCTCCCTTCTCCTTCACCACCACCACCATCACCACCACCCCGCCCCATCCTCAGCCCCACTTTCTCCTCCCTTCTCCTTCACCATCACCACCACCACCACCACCCTGCCCCATCCTCAGCCCTCACTTTCTCCTCCCTTCTCCTTCACCACCACCACCACCACCACCACCCCGCCCCATCCTCAGCCCCCACTTTCTCCTCCCTTCTCCTTCACCACCACCACCACCACCCTGCCCCATCCTCAGCCCTCACTTTCTCCTCCCTTCTCCTTCACCACCACCACCACCACCACCACCACCCCGCCCCATCCTCAGCCCCCACTTTCTCCTCCCTTCTCCTTCACCACCACCACCACCACCCTGCCCCATCCTCAGCCCTCAATTTCTCCTCCCTTCTCCTTCACCACCACCACCACCACCCCGCCCCATCCTCAGCCCCCACTTTCTCCTCCCTTCTCCTTCACCACCACCACCACCACCCCGCCCCATCCTCAGCCCCCACTTTCTCCTCCCTTCTCCTTCACCACCACCACCACCACCACCACCCCGCCCCATCCTCAGCCCCCACTTTCTCCTCCCTTCTCCTTCACCACCACCACCACCACCACCCCGCCCCATCCTCAGCCCCCACTTTCTCCTCCCTTCTCCTTCACCACCACCACCACCCCGCCCCATCCTCAGCCTTACTTTCTCCTCCCTTTTCCTTCACCACCACCACCACCACCACCACCTCCCCGTCCCATCCTCAGCCCCCACTTTCTCCTCCCTTCTCCTTCACCACCACCACCACCACCCCGCCCCA
>NC_134889.1:25637875-25642875 GCF_041734735.1 Babylonia areolata | reverse complement strand
AATGTCAATGTTAAAGTTTACCAGGGACACACACACACACACACACACACACACAGACAACCGAACACCGGGTTAAAACATAGTCAAAAAGAGGAGCAGGTGCCATGACAACGCACAGACAGACCCAGTACCGTAAAGGAGCCGTGCTTAACAAGTGCGTACAAAAATCATAAAAACAACAGGAAAAAAAAGAAAAGAAAAAAGAAGATAAAAACAAACGATAAGTAAAATGCTTTTTTTAAAAAAATTTTCTGTCTTATTTTATGATTTTATTTTTGTTTTATTTTATTTATTTATTTTTTTTTTTTTATGCGCGGCGCTTCCACAGTTGTCGCCATGTCTCCAGTTCTGTCCCCTCCTGTGATATTAACTGGTTTGTTGTGTGAATCTCGAATAACTGACCCTCCACTCCACCCACCCCCCTCTGCCCTTTCTCCCCCGCACACACACACACACACACGTCCCCCCTCCCACCCACCCCCCAGCCTCCTCCCCCCCACACCCGATGGCTTTGTTTGTGACCACACAGTGTGTACGCGGGTTGCAAGCGGTTTCGTCGGGGGGAGGAGGAGGGGGAGTGGGGGGGGTGCGGGGGGGGGGGGGGGAAGAAGAAAGGGAGTAAACTCTGCAAGCGAATCTTCGCTCTCTCTCTCTCTCTGTGTCTTTGTCTATGCCTGTCTGTCTGTCTGTCTGTCTCTCCCTCTCTCTCTCTCTCTCTCTACCTTCCTCTCCCTCTCTCCCCCCTCCCTCTCTCTCTTCCCCCCCTCTCTCTCCCTCTCTCTCTCTTTTTTTTTTTTTCTTTCTACTCTCCCAGTTTGTCTCGGTGCGTTTCATGTGTCTCTCTGTCTGTCTCTCCGTCCTTTCTTCTTGTATACCCTCCCCCTCCCCCAACACACACACACACACACACACACACACAAAACCTTCCCCCCCCCCTCTCCTCACCCCCATGTCTCCTTTCTCTCCCACACCAACACCCCAAGTCTGCTCTTCCCTGTCCCCTCTCTCTCTTCCTCTTTTTTTTCCCCTCTGTCTATCCTTCTCTTCTTCCCCCCCCCCCCCCCCACCCACAACCCCTTCCCTCCGCCGTCCCGGAAACCAACACCTCCCTGTCGCCCCCCTCCCCCGCCCCGCCCCCCTTTCCTTTCCTCCTGCCAGTCCATTCTCTCTTTCCTTCTCGCTTCTCTCCCTTTCTGTCTCTTCTCCCCCCCCCCCTTCTCTTTTCTTTTTCCCTCTCTCTGTTCTCTCCCCATTTCTCACTCTCTGTTCTCTCTCCCTTCCCCCTTTCTCCCTCTCCTCTCTCTCTCTCTCCATTTTCTCCCTCTCTCTCTTTCTCTCTCTCTCTCTCCCCCTTTCTCCCTCTCCCCTCTCTCTCTCTCCATTTTCTCCCTCTCTTCTCCCTCTCCTCTCTCTCTCCCTTTCTCTCTCCCCCTTTTCCCCTTTCTCCCATAACCCCCCCCCCACCCCTCCCCACCACCCATCACCCCATTTCTCACCCAATTCTCTTCCTTTCTCTTTCTCTCTCTCTCTCTCTTGCCTTTGTCACTCTCTTCTCTCTCCCTTTCTAACTCTTCTCTCCCCTTGGCTCACTATCTTCTCCACCCCACCCCCCACCCCCCCTTTCTCACTCAATTCTTTCTCCCTTTCTCTCTCCCATCTCATAAATCTCACTTCGTTGATGTCACATTCGTCATCAGACGGTCACCGACAGTTCCGGCCCGCATACATTGTGCAGAGGCGAAGTGGGGGGGGGGGGGGGGGGGGGGGAGGGGGGGGGAAGAGAATAATAATAATGATGAAGAATGACGATTAAGAAATCACCGTCTTTGGGTTAATGAACCTCTCCCGTCCATCCGTCAAAACACACGCACGCACGCATGGACGCCCCCCCTCTCTCTCCCCTCCCCAACCACACACACATATACACGTGTGCACACGCACACACACACTCACACACACATACACACATGTGCACGCACGCGCCCGCGCGCACACGCACACACACACACGCGCGCTCACACACACACACACACACACACACACACACACACACACACACACACACACACACACTCGTTCACACGAGAGAGTTGATAATTTTATGCCGTGCACGAGTGATGGGGGACATAACGTTGTTCTCTCTCTCTGTCTCTGTCTGGTCTCTGTCTCCCTCTCTCTGTACCACGCCTCTCTGTCTCTCTCTCTCTCTGTCTGTCTGTCTCTGTCTGTGTCTCTCTCACTCTCTCTGTCTCTTTCTCTCTGTCTCTCTCTGTGTCTCTCTCACTCTCTCTGTCTCTTTCTCTCTGTCTCTTTCTCTCTGTCTCTCTCACTCTCTCTGTCTCTTTCTCTCTGTCTCTGTCTGTGTCTCTCTCACTCTCTCTATCTCTTTCTCTCTGTCTCTTTCTCTCTGTCTCTCTCACTCTCTCTGTCTCTTTCTCTCTGTCTCTCTCTGTGTCTCTCTCACACTCTCTGTCTCTTTCTCTCTGTCTCTCTCTGTGTCTCTCTCACTCTCTCTGTCTCTTTCTCTCTGTCTCTCTCTGTGTCTCTCTCACTCTCTCTATCTCTTTCTCTCTGTCTCTCTCTGTGTCTCTCTCACTCTCTCTGTCTCTTTCTCTCTGTCTCTCTCACACTCTCTGTCTCTTTCTCTCTGTCTCTCTCTGTGTCTCTCTCACTCTCTCTGTCTCTTTCTCTCTGTCTCTCTCACTCTCTCTATCTCTTTCTCTCTGTCTCTCTCTGTGTCTCTCTCACTCTCTCTGTCTCTGTCTCTCTGTCTCTGTGTCTCTCTCACTCTCTCTGTCTCTTTCTCTCTGTCTCTCTCACTCTCTCTGTCTCTTTCTCTCTGTGTCTCTCTCACTCTCTCTGTCTCTTTCTCCCTGTCTCTCTCACTCTCTCTATCTCTTTCTCTCTGTCTCTCTCTGTGTCTCTCTCACTCTTTCTGTCTCTTTCTCTCTGTCTCTGTCTATGTGTGTCTCTCTCTCTATCTCTTTCTCTCTGTCTCTCTCTGTGTCTCTCTCACTCTCTCTGTCTCTTTATCTCTGTCTCTCTCTGTGTCTCTCACTCTCTCTGTCTCTGTCTCTCTCTCACTCTCTCTGTCTCTTTCTCTCTGTCTCTCTCACTCTCTCTGTCTCTTTCTCTCTGTCTCTCTCACTCTCTCTGTCTCTTTCTCTCTGTGTCTCTCTCACTCTCTCTGTCTCTCTCTGTCTCTCTCTCACTCTCTCTATCTCTTTCTCTCTGTCTCTCTCTGTGTCTCTCTCACTCTCTCTGTCTCTTTCTCTCTGTCTCTCTCACTCTCTCTGTCTCTTTCTCTCTGTCTCTCTCACTCTCTCTGTCTCTTTCTCTCTGTGTCTCTCTCACTCTCTCTGTCTCTCTCTGTGTCTCTCTCACTCTCTCTATCTCTTTCTCTCTGTCTCTCTCTGTGTCTCTCTCACTCTCTCTGTCTCTTTCTCTCTGTCTCTCTCTGTGTCTCTGTCACTCTCTCTGTCTCTCCCTCTCTCTCTCTCTCTCTCTCTCTGTGTCACCCTTTTTATTCTGTTTTTTTTCCCCCCCGCGATGGGTACAGTTTGGAAATGGGCAGGGGGCGGTGGGGGTGGAGAGGTGGTGGAGGAGGATTACAGGAGAGGGGGGAGACGGGAGGGAGGGTGGGCATGAGAGAGAAGGGTGGTGAGGATGGCGCGGGGGTGGGGGGTGGGGGCCTTGAGGGGATGCAAAGTCACAGTGACCTCTGTGTTTGGGGTCATGTTTTGGGGGGATGTGTGTGTGTGTGTGTGTGTGTGTGTGTGTGTGTGTGTGTGTGTGTGTGTGTGTGTGTGTGTGTGTGTGTGTGTGTGTGTGTGTGTCACCGGGTTTGACACAGTGTCCTTAAAACAGTGGGTTGTTTGCTGTCAAAGAGAGATCGAGAGAGAGAGAGAGAGAGAGCAAGAAGAAAAAGAGAGTGAGAGAGGGACACAGAGAGAGAGAGAGGAAGAAGAAGAAGAGGAAGAAGAAAAAGAAGGGGGGGGGGGGGAGAAAGAAAACGGAAACAGTCTTCGTTGTGTTTCGCCCACAGTCTCTCTCTCTCTCTCTCTCTCTCTCTCTCTCTCTCTCTCTCTCTCTCTCTCTCTCTCTGTCACCGGGTTTGGCACAGTGTCCTTAAAACAGTGGGTTGTTTACTGTCAAAGAGAGATCGAGAGAGAGAGCAAGAAGAAAAGAAAGAAAGAAGAGAGAGAGAGCAAGAAGAAAAAGAAAGAGTGAGAGAGAGGGACAGAGAGAGAGAGGGACAGAGAGAGAAAGAAGAAGAGGAAGAAGAAAAAGAAGGGGGAAAAAAAGAAGAAAGAAAACGAAAACACGTCTTCGTTGTGTTTCGTCCACAGTCTCTCTCTGTCTGTCTCTGTCTGTCTGTCTCTGTCTGTCTGTCTGTCTGTCTCTCTCTCTCTCTCTCACTCTCTCTCTCTCTCTCTCTCTCTCTCACTCTCACTCTCACTGTGTCTGTTTTGGTTGGTTGTATTTTTATTGTTGGGGGGGGGGGGGGGGGGGGAATGGGGTGGTGGTGGGGTGGAGGGTATAGCGAAGAAAGAGGTGGATTGGGGGGGGTGGGGGCCGGGGGTGGGGGGGGGTGGGCGGGGGCGTAAAATAAACAGCAGCGAAACGCCCGGCCCTGCAACCACCAAGACGTCCGCCACAGTCGCGCAACAGTTTAACTTTTAAAGCCTGAACCGGACTATAAATGGCGGACGATTTGAATCAAGCCAGTTTCTCACCAGAGTCTGACACTGTGACGTCGGTGAAGGTTTATTCAAAATAAAAGCCTAATAAAGCTACGGTTTGGCTTCATTTATGGCAGAGAGCGAGATTTGCCTAGCAGCTTCCAATCTAGACCTGAATTGACTTTGGAAAGTACAAAATGTGTCAGCTACACGTAATACAAAATTTGAATGCAGAGAAAAGGGGCGCAACCGAAACCTTGCTCTCGGGAGTTAAGACTTTAAGACACCTCATTTGCATGTGACCTGGGAAAGATCCAA
>NC_134889.1:25585375-25595375 GCF_041734735.1 Babylonia areolata | reverse complement strand
GGAGAGGAGAGCTCTGTCTAAACTTGCCAACCATGCGAATTGGATTTATTTGTTGGTTTTTTGTTTGCTTGTTTGTTTTTTTATTAATCCATTGAAACGCAACAGAAAGAAGAAAAAAAAAAAAAAACAGCAAACAACACAACAAACACAACCACAGCTGCGATGCATTCGTATGATGAACAACAGCCTCCCAGTTTATCCGCCCTGTGTGTATTCCATTTCCTTTCAGGCACTTTCTTTCTCCTTGCTCAGTATGCACAACCCAGTATTCGCGTGGCGAAGAAAGAAGAAGAAGAAGAAGAAAAAAAAAAAGGTTGGGGGTGAGGGGGGGAAGTGTGGGTGGGGGGTATGGGATTGTTGAGGTGGGGGAGAGGGAGGGGGGGGGGGAGTGAAAGAAAAAAAGAATCAGCCCACTTTTTTTTCACTGTGCCTCACCTCCGCCTTCAAAAACATCAACACCACCACATCTCGAAGACCTAGCTCGCGGACATGATAACATTAATGATCATTATTATAATATACGCTTCCAGCACAGCAGCGCCTGCGAGGTGTGTGTGTGTGTGTGTGTGTGTGTGTGTGTTTCAGGGTGTGTTGGTGGGTGATTCTACCACACTGTCGATCACAAACCGTCGAAAACAATGCCGGTTTCCGTACTCTCTGAAACAGGCAGTCATGATTTTTTTTCTCTCTCTCTCCTTTCCGTCACTTCACAGCTCAACCCACGCACGTAGAAAAAAAAAAAAAAAAAAAAAAGGAAAGAGATTTCTCTTTGTCTCGGGCAATGGAAAGATAGTAGTAACTCATCACTCTCTCTCCCTCTCTCTCTCTCGAAGTGGAAGAACAATCGTAGCATGGAAAGCGAGAAACACACATAAATTAAATGATTATCTCTGCCTGTCAGTCAGTCATCGCGAAGACCCTAAAACCAGTTCACTGCTAGCAACCAAACGAAGTTGGTGGTCCTTGCGCCCCCTTAAAAAAAAAAAAATTATAATGTTTTTGTTCCTTTGTCATTTTTCCGGGGGGGTCGGGTTGGGTAGGGGTTGTGGGGCGGGGGAGGGGGGGTCTTTTTTTCCCTTGGTCTTTTTTTTTTTTTTTTTTTTCATCAAAAGTCCCACAGCACTGAAAGCGTTGAAAGGTGTTGTCGATGACTGTTGTATCGCAGCAGTGCCTGATGCTGACAGACAGACTAGGAGCTGCACTGCGCAGCACACTCAGGCTGAAAGCACAAGATCTGTTCACGGGGGGGAGGGGGGGGGGGGGGGGGGTTGTCCGGGACGGTGAGGGTGTGGGGTGGGTAAGAGTGTGAGTGTGGGGGTGGTGTTGGAGGGTGTGGGGCGGGTGGGGGGTGGCTGGGTGGTGGTTGGCTGGGGGTCGGAAGCGAAGCAAACAGTGGGGATGAATCGATCCGTAGCTTGCGGGCAAACACACAGAGAGAGACAGCGAGAGAGAGAGAGAGAGAGAGAGGGGGGGGGGGGAGGGGGGTGCAGAGAGAGAGAGGACAGACGGAGATAGAGAGAGGGCAGAGGCAGACAGACAGAGAGGTAGAGAGAGACAGACAGACAGACAGGCAGAGAGAGAGAGACAGAGACAGACGGAGAGGCAGAGACAGAAACAGAGAGAGGTAGAGAGAGAAGGGGGCAGAGACAGAGGCAGAGACAGAGAGAGAGGGGCAATCAGAGAGACAGAGACAGAGGCATATATATATATATAGAGAGAGAGAGAGACAGAGTGAGGCAGAGACAGAGAGAGACGGACAGATAGAGAGAGAGAGGCAGAGGCATAGAGAGAGACACAGAGAGAAAGAGAGGCAGACAGAGACAGAAACAGAGAGAGAGAGAGAGAGAGAAGGAGGGAGAATGGGTCAGAAAGAGAGACAAAGGCGGACAGACAGCTTCAGTTTCAGTTTCAGTAGCTCAAGGAGGCGTCACTGCGTTCGGACAAATCCATATACGCTACACCACATCTGCCAAGCAGATGCCTGACCAGCAGCGTAACCCAACGCGCTTAGTCAGGCCTTGAGGAAGAAGGGGGAAAAAAGTGAATAAATAATAGATAAGCGTGCATAAATAAGTAAATAAATGAATAAATAATTACAATATAAAAAAAGGTAGTAGTAACAATAATAATAATAATGAATAAAAAATAAATAAGACAACAATGATGATAAATAAGCAAATAAATGTAAAACATGAAGACACACATTCACACATACACCCACACACATGCATAACAGAAATGCACCAAACATGCAGTTTCACAGATATGTGACAGACAGACAGACAGACAGACAGAGACAGAGAGAGGCACAGGGACAGACAGAGACAGAGAGGGAGAGAGAGAGAAGGTGGGAGAGAGAGAGAGAGAAGGTGGGAGAAGGGGTCAAAAATCGATTGCCCATAGCTTTTTAATCCTTTATAGCTCAGGTTGTTTGAGTTGGTTCCATTGATTTTTTTTTCTCTTTTTTGTTCCTTTGTTTAAGGTCTGTTTAGTTATTGACGCATTCAGTCTTTTGTTACTGTGGTGGGTTTTTTTTTTGGTTTTTTTTTTTTTTGGTTTTGTTTTGGGTTTTTTTTACGTTTATTATTCTTTTTTTTCTTTTTTTTTTTTGTATCTGAGTCATAACCAAAACATGTCTATTTATTGGCTTGATGTATCAATGCATTCTGTCTCTTTTTTTTTTTTTTTTTTTTTTTTTTTTTTTTTTTTTTTACTGTAATGTGATTCACACGTTTATTAAAGAAAAAGAAAAAGAAAAAAAAGACTGCTATTCTGCATCTTCTTTGATATATATATATATATATATATATATATATATCAAAGAAGACGCAGAATATATATATAGATAGATAGATAGATAGATAGATAGATATGTATGTATGTATGTATGTATGTATGTGTGTGTGCATGTATGTATGTTTATATATCTAAAATTAAAATAAAAACAGGGAAGAAGCTCAGATGCAGACGTGTTCAAGTTTATATAGAAGAAAGTGCACACACACACACACACACACACACACACACATAACCACACACACACACACACATAACCACACACACACACACAACCACACACACACACACACATAACCACACACACACACACACACACACACACACACACACACACACACAGAGGAAGGGAGGGTGCTCAGAACAGTTTACATCATGTGTGAATAGAATAGAATAGAATAGAGTGCTTTTTATTGTCATAAAACCGTAAAGTTTATAGGACACAATGAAATATAAACATGAGCATATTAAGAAGACGGACAATAAACATGAGCATATTAAGCTTAAAGTGTGTGTGTGTGAAGGGGGTGGGAGGGGGTGGACATATGTGTGTGTGTGTGTGTTCGCGCGAGTATGTATGTGTGTATATTTGTGCGTGTGTGTGTGTGTGTGCGTGATGTGTATGTGTGTGTGTGTGTGGTGTATGTGTGTGTGGTGTGTGTGTGTGTGTGTGTGTGTGTGTGGTGTGTGTCTCTGTGTGCGTGTGCTGTGTGTCTGTGTGTGTGGTGTGTTTCTATTTGTGTGTGTGTGGTATGTGTGATGTGTGTGTGTGGTGTGTGTGTGTTTGTGTGAGTCTGTGTGTGTGTGTGGTGTTTCTGTTTGTGTGTGTATGTGGTGTGTGTGTGTGTGTGTGTGTGTGTGTGTGACTGCAGTAATGGCAGAGCTCCTGGCAAAACACAACACGGATGACTAATGCTGAGGGTCCAAGTTTGACATGCACACACACACACACACACACACACACACACACACACACACACACACACACACACACACACACACACACACACACAGATATTTAGAAGTGGACGGCATAATTGAAATAATTTACTTTCGAACTGAAATAATGATGATGATAATAGTAGTAGACTACTAGTAGTAGTAGCAGTAGTAGTAGTAGTAGATTATCGTTCTCATGATTAGTGTTATTATCATTATTATCCTCCTGCACCACCTCACGATCTTGATGGTGATTATGATGATGAGTATTATTATTATTATTATTGTTGCTATCATTATTATCATTATGTGTATTTGTATTAGTATGATTATCATCATTTTTAATGATGTCTATATACCACCCTACCCCGGCGTTTTACATACAAGAAAAAAAACCTAATGGTAAATAAAAGAATAAAAGAAAAAAGAAAAGAAAAACAAGAAGAAGAAGCAAACAAACTAACCAAAAACAAAACAAAACAAAAAAAACCATCACGTTATTTTCGTCATCCATCGATTCCTTGCTACCAGGAAAGCCAACACGGCACAGGCGCCAGAGAGGGGCAGGCGGAAAAACTGTTGTCTGCAGACAGATGGGGGGGCGTGGGGGGGGGGGGGGGGAGGGGGGGGTTGGAAGGAGGGGGGGAAGGACTGGGGAGTACGGGGGTTGAGGGGGGGTATGTCAGACCTTCTCTTATATTATCTCCGTTCAAGATGTGGAGTGATGGGCATAGAGGTAACGCGTCCCGCCTTGGAAGCGAGAGAATCTGAGCGCGCTGGTTCGAATCACGGCTCTCCAGCGCCACCCCCCCCCCCCCCCCCCCCCCCCCCCCCCGCACCCCCCAGCCCCCCCCCCCCCACCTTCCCCCAACCCCTCCCCCCCCCCCCCCCCCCCCCCCCCCCCACACACACACACCCTCCCCCGGACTTCCATCCCTGCGGGAAGCTGGAGGCATGGGAAGGGGTTCGGTAAAAGTCGGATGCGTGGACAGAGGCAATGATAAGACAGAACAGAATAGAATAAAATGAAATAACATAAAAAATAAAACCAACACAAAAAGGTAATTGAGTGGAGTGATGGCTTAGAGGTAACGCGTCCGCCTAGGAGGCGAGAGAATCTGAGCGCGCTGGTTCGAATCGCGGCTCAGCCGCCGATATTTTCTCCCCCCCCCCCCCCTCCACTATAGACCTTGAGTGTTGGTCCGGACGCTAGTCATTCGGATGAGACGATAAACCGAGGTGCCGTGTGCTGCATGCACTTAGCGCACGTAAAAGAACCCACGGCAAGAAAAGGGTTGTTCCTGGCAAAAAAAATCTGTATAAAAATCCACTTCGATAGGGAAAACAAATAAAACTGCACGCAGGAAAAAAAAAAAAAAAAAAAAAAAAAATGGGTGGCGCTGTAGTATAAAGACGCGCTGTCCCTGGGGAGAGCAGCCCGAATTTCACACAGAGAAATCTGTTGTGATAAAAAACAAAAAAAACAAACAAATACAGATATAAGTCCAAACGGTTGTTCGCCATCTCATGGCTTGGTTAACTTTCAGAGCCAGAGACACGAAAAGATTAAACAGTGTGTGTGTGTGTGTGTGTGAATCTGCCTGTGAGGCGAACAGAAGATGAAATATCAAACAAGCAAGCACAAGACTTCAAGATTCTTAACTAGTTGGCTCCCAGACAGTGGAGTTTGGTATATGCAAGGGGTATTAACTCTCTCCATACCAACGGCGAAAGAGAAGACGTTAACAGCGTTTCACCCCAATTACCACCATCAAAATATTGCAAGCGGAAGGCTCTTATACTGAAGAGGTGAATGTTGACAAAGAATACCACAATTCTGACGACGGAAGCTAAAGGCTGGGTCATTGAGACACCCACTGGACATCCGAGGGGTCTGTGTAGAGGAGAAGAGAGGACTGGCCACTAAAAATCACAAAGCAAAAATACAATAGCGGCTAACGCATGCTCTCTCTCGATCACACACACACACACGCACGCACGCACGCTCGCACGGACACAAATACGCACGAACATATACCTTCCACATAAAATTCCACACATCAGTAGTAAACACAATAGCGAGTCCAGAGCGCAGAGCCAGTGTGCACTCTGTTCAGGGGTTACTCAATCATGAAAACACACACTGTCCGTGACTTGATTCCTCCTCCTTCACAAACACCAAGTAACAGTTTAGAAGATGAGATTCACCTTTTAGACAATTGTGTAAAGTACAATACTTACAGACACAGATTCCTAATCGATATATGTCGTCCAAATTGATCCTTCTAACAGAAATACAGCCAAGGCTGGCGAAATTTGTTCATGAATGTTTTTCTTCTTAATATGCTCATGTTTATGTTTCATTGTGTCTTATAAACTTTAAGGTTTTATGACAATGAAAAGTATTCTATTCTATTCTATTCTATTCAGTCAGACAGACAGACAAACAGACACACACATTCCATAAAATATAAAAACCAAAAAAAAAAAAAAAAAGGTTATTGGCAAGACAAAGGAACACACAACTTTCGAGTTATTGCTGCTCTAGCGGCCTCTCTCTCTCACACACACACACACACACACACACACACACCCCAACTTGCAAAACGGACACAGCCGTTTCAGACACAGAAATATAAACCCGAAAAAAATTCTTCTTGGGGAAAGGAGGGAAAGGCTGTGGTTTTGAAGGACCGCTCAGAGATGTCTTTTATGTGTCACGGTGTGTGTGTGTGTGTGTGTGTGTGTGTGTGTGTGTGTGTGTGTGTGTGTGTGTGCAGAGAGAAGGGAAGGTTGTTGGAGAGTGAACGGCTAGAGTTGTCTCCCATCGCCTCACAAGTGTCCTCGAGAAGCGAAGCCTCGCTAGAAGTGTCGCGCGAGCCCTGTTGTCGAAACGTCTTGATTTAGGGCGGACAGCACTGATAGTAATGTAATTTACAACGGAGTTTCAGTTTCAGTTTCAGTAGCTCAAGGAGGCGTCACTGCGTTCGGACCAATCCATATACGCTGCACCACATCTGCCAAGCAGATGCCTGACCAGCAGCGTAACCCAACGCGCTTAGTCAGGCCTTGAGAAAAAAAAAGGTGAATAAATAATAGATAAGCTTACATAAATAAATAAATAATAATTATGATATAAAAAAGGTAGTAGTAATGATAATAATAATAAAATAATAATAATAAGTGATATAAAAAAGGTAGTAGTAATGATAATAATAATAAAATAATAATAATAAATAAATAAACGGAACGCGTGTTAACCCAGTTTTATTTTCCCCCCTCGACCAGCGCAACAACCAGGCTACGGACGACCGCAGAGAAAACCTTTCAAGGCCGTTTTAGTTTCAATTTCTCAGGTAGGCGTCACTACGTTCGGACAAATCCATATGTACGCTACACCACATCTCGCTAAGCAGACACCTACCTGACCAGCAGCGTAACCCAACGCGCTTTGACAGGCCTGGTTGCCAGTGGCATTGGTTGGTTCTAACTTTCTGACAGTTGCGCGTGACTAAATGCCTACGTTGACCATTGGTCAGTTCCATACTACACACAGTTAGTAGCGGGTCACGACCAATACTGGGCTCTTCCGTCCGAGCGATGCAGCTGGCTCCTCGAGAGCATGCACATACTTATTTGTGTACCTCTCGGAGCGGATTTCTTCGACATAATTCTGCCGCGGGGCAACACTTTTGTTGCCATGGGTTCTTCTTCAGTGCGCCAAGTGCAAGGGCTTGCTTCACACGGGACCTCGGTTTATATCGTCTCATCCGAATGACTAGCCGCTCAGTCTGATATTTTCCATTCAAACTTGGGAGTAAGGGGCGAGAGCGGGAATTGAACCCAGACCCTCGCGAACACTGTATTGGCTGATAAGCGTCTTAACCATTCTGCCACCTTCCTCCTCCTCCTCCTCCTCATCATCATCACGTTGTTATTTCAAGACAACAGTTTCGAACATCTTGGTCTTAATTAAGAGCGAAAGCCGGGAGGTCATCAGATTCATTCATCGCGAACCCAGGATTTTTTTTATTTATTTTTTTTTAAGACGTCATGGGATGACGGTAGCACTGTCAATAAAGTCCTTGAAGAGGACAAAGACGTCATGGGGATGACAGTAGCACTGTCAATAAAGTCTTTGAAGAGGACAAAGACGTCATGGGGATGACGGTAGCACTGTCAATAAAGTCCTTGAAGAGGACAAAGACGTCATGGGGATGACGGTAGCACTGTCAATAAAGTCCTTGAAGAGGACAAAGACGTCATGGGGATGACGGTAGCACTGTCAATAAAGTCCTTGAAGAGGACAAAGACGTCACGGGATGACGGTAGCACTGTCAATAAAGTCCTTGAAGAGGACAAAGACGTCATGGGATGACGGTAGCACTGTCAATAAAGTCCTTGAAGAGGACAAAGACGTCATGGGGATGACGGTAGCACTGTCAATAAAGTCTTTGAAGAGGACAAAGACGTCATGGGGATGACGGTAGCACTGTCAATAAAGTCCTTGAAGAGGACAAAGACGTCATGGGGATGACGGTAGCACTGTCAATAAAGTCCTTGAAGAGGACAAAGACGTCATGGGGATGACGGTAGCACTGTCAATAAAGTCCTTGAAGAGGACAAAGACGTCATGGGGATGACGGTAGCACTGTCAATAAAGTCCTTGAAGAGGACAAAGACGTTATGGGATGACGGTAGCACTGTCAATGAAGTCCTTGAAGAGGACAAAGACGTTATGGGATGACGGTAGCACTGTCAATGAAGTCCTTGAAGAGGACAAAGACGTCACGGGATGACGGTAGCACTGTCAATAAAGTCCTTGAAGAGGGCAAAGACGTCATGGGAATGACGGTAGCACTGTCAATAAAGTCCTTGAAGAGGACAAAGACGTCATGGGGATGACGGTAGCACTGTCAATAAAGTCCTTGAAGAGGACAAAGACGTCATGGGGATGACGGTAGCACTGTCAATAAAGTCCTTGAAGAGGACAAAGACGTCATGGGGATGACGGTAGCACTGTCAATAAAGTCCTTGAAGAGGACAAAGACGTCACGGGATGACGGTAGCACTGTCAATAAAGTCCTTGAAGAGGACAAAGACGTCATGGGATGACGGTAGCACTGTCAATAAAGTCCTTGAAGAGGACAAAGACGTCATGGGGATGACGGTAGCACTGTCAATAAAGTCTTTGAAGAGGACAAAGACGTCATGGGGATGACGGTAGCACTGTCAATAAAGTCCTTGAAGAGGACAAAGACGTCATGAGGATGACGGTAGCACTGTCAATAAAGTCCTTGAAGAGGACAAAGACGTCATGGGGATGACGGTAGCACTGTCAATAAAGTCCTTGAAGAGGACAAAGACGTCATGGGGATGACGGTAGCACTGTCAATAAAGTCCTTGAAGAGGACAAAGACGTTATGGGATGACGGTAGCACTGTCAATGAAGTCCTTGAAGAGGACAAAGACGTTATGGGATGACGGTAGCACTGTCAATGAAGTCCTTGAAGAGGACAAAGACGTCACGGGATGACGGTAGCACTGTCAATAAAGTCCTTGAAGAGGGCAAAGACGTCATGGGAATGACGGTAGCACTGTCAATAAAGTCCTTGAAGAGGACAAAGACGTCATGGGGATGACGGTAGCACTGTCAATAAAGTCCTTGAAGAGGACAAAGACGTCATGGGGATGACGGTAGCACTGTCAATAAAGTCCTTGAAGAGGACAAAGACGTCATGGGGATGACGATAGCACTGTCAATAAAGTCCTTGAAGAGGACAAAGACGTTATTGGATGACGGTAGCACTGTCAATGAAGTCCTTGAAGAGTACAAAGACGTCATGGGGATGACGGTAGCACTGTCAATAAAGTCCTTGAAGAGGACAAAGACGTCTTGGGGTGACGGTAGCACTGTCAATAAAGTCCTTGAAGAGGGCAAAGACGTCATGGGGATGACGGTAGCACTGTCAATAAAGTCCTTGAAGAGGACAAAGACGTCATGGGGATGACGGTAGCACTGTCAATAAAGTCCTTGAAGAGGACAAAGACGTCATGGGGATGACGGTAGCACTGTCAATAAAGTCCTTGAAGAGGACAAAGACGTTATGGGGATGACGGTAGCACTGTCAATAAAGTCCTTGAAGAGGACAGCGACGTCATGGGGATGACGGTAGCACTGTCAATAAAGTCCTTGAAGAGGACAGTGACGTCATGGGATGACGACAACATTGTCAGGCAAATGTGATAAATCCCTTTTTCATCC
>NC_134889.1:25560375-25580375 GCF_041734735.1 Babylonia areolata | reverse complement strand
TGTCATCAACAGCATTGACTCGACACTGACAAATGGAAGAAAGAAACCAACCAACCAAAACCTACGTCTTCTGGAGTAGGAACGAAAGGAAAAAACACACAAACATACAAGACGAAGAACACTAAGCAGGTGGAGGAGGGTGGGTGTGTGTGTGTGGGGGAGAGGGTCGTTTATTAACAGGTTCTATAACATACATGAGAACAAAAGCGTATCCGCAATCCAAATCCACGTCCTCTGTTTCACTTGCCCCGTGGACTACGACCGAAACTCAACCCGGCGTTTCTTGTTTTACAGAATCCTGAAGCACACACACACACGCACACACACACACACACACACACACACACACACACACACACACACAGAGAGAGAGAGAGAGAGAGAGAGAGAGAGAGAGAGAGAGAGAGAGACACAAAGAGATACAAGTACACACACATACACACGTGCGCGCACACACACACACACACACACACACACATATACATACACACACACATACACACACACTACCCCCCCATCCCCCCCTCACCCCCCACACATACACACCCCACCCCCACATCCCACCCCACCCCCAACCACCCCACGCCCCCATAGCGAACCAGAATAAGTGGAGGAAAACTTTCATTTTGTTCTCTCCTGCATCGAAAAGCAACAAACCACCTGACCATAGCGAAGATGGAGGGGAACGAAAGGTGAAAAGTGAACGTCCTTTTAACTGGTCATAGTCACTGTGACTGTGAGTTTTGTGGGCAGCAAAAAAAAACAACTTTTTGTCGCGTTTATGTCACGCTGCGCTCCCTATGAATCCCCCCTCCCCCCTCGCCTCGCCGCCCCCCCCCCCCTCCCTCCCTTCCCCGAAAGGGGTGACAGTCAGTGTCTGCGGATCTTGATCCGATCCCCCCCCCCACTCCCCCACCCCCCGTGTGGTTTATGGTGACATCCATGGGGGATTGTGGCTTCTGTTTGTGTATTTCGAGTATCGTGGGATTATAAAGTGGAGAGCAACGGGGTGGGGATTTGATGGTTCAAGTGCCGGAGGTGGGTTTTTTTGTGTTTTTTATTAATTTTTTTGTTTTGTTTTGTTTGTTTTTTGTTTGTTTTTTGGTTTTTTTTAAATCTTGTTCTGTAAGCGTTGAAATGCAGACATAAATTGTTCTCTCTCTCTCTCTCTCTCTCTCTCTCTCTCTCTCTCTCTCTCTCTCTATGTAGATCAACAAGGACAGGTTGGAAGAATGGGCCATGCCCGAAATCTTAATCCTTGAATAAAAAAAAAAGTTCTGAGTTCTCTCTCTCTGTCTCTCTCTCTGCCTCTCAGTCTCTGTGGAAGTTCTAAATGCAGCTGATGATTGGTTTGTTTTTCACTTTATGTTTGTTTGTTTTTTTATTTATAACTTTGTTATTTCATTTATTATCATTCACCATAATTGTTATCTGTGCATGTTGTTGTCTCTGAAATGTTTGTCAACACCGCCTCTTCCTTGGGGGTGGGGGTGGGGGGGAGAGAGAGAGAGAGAGAGAGAGAGAGAGAAGGTGTGCGGAGGGGGAGGGGGGCGGGAGGGCGCTGTATGCGTTTGCGTGTGTGTGTGTGTGTGTGTGTATGTGCGTGTGTGAGGGAGGGAATCTGTGTGTATTTGTGTGTGTGTGTGTCTGTGTGTGTGTCTGTGTTTGTATATGTCTGTGTCTTTGTGTGACACACCAAAGCACAGACACAGACGCACAAACATTCGCAGCGTGGATGTTCATCCTTTATTCAGTGTCGCGTGCACAAGAAAAACCACCACCACCAACATCCACCACCACCACACCACAACAACAACAACAACAACAACAAACAAACAAGAAAACGCGCATGTATCAGACCCTTCCCTCTGAAACAGATTACCAGTATGGCGGGTGTACGAGAACGTGCAACGACGCCGGCACGGCACAATCGCCTGTTGGCGTTTGAAAAGGTTTAAGGCGTCTTGCTGTTGTTGTTTGAACAACGTGGTCTAAGTTAACAATGGGCGTATTGTTCTGCCCTTGTTGGCCTTCGCCTTAAAACTCTCTCCATACGAACGGCGAAAGAGAAGACTCTAACAGCGTTTCACCCCAATTACCACCATCAAAATATTGCAAGCGGAAGGCTTTTATACTGAAGAGGTGAATGTTGACAAAGAATACCACAATTCTGACGACGGAAGCTAAAGGTTGGGTCATTGAGACACCCACTGGACATCCGAGGGGTCTGTGTAGAGGAGAAGAGAGGACTGGTCGTACTGAGTGAGTTAACGCAGTTCACCTTATAAAAAAAAGAAAAAAAGAATTAAAATAAAATAAAAAATAGATTAATTATTGAATATATATATAAATGATAATAATGATACCAACAACAACAATGATGATGATGATAATGATGATGATAATAATAATAATAATATTATTATTATTATTAATCATAATAACAATAATAATGATAACAACAACGACGATGATAACAACAACAACAACAACGATAATAATAATAATAATAATAATAATAATAATAATAATTTCTCTGACATGTTCAAAATCAAAGGAAGAATTATATAAAAAATAAAAATAAAAAAAAGAAACAAAACCCTTCTTTACACAGATGGTCGTTCTGTGTTCTTCAGGGGAAAATAGTTCAGGGTGAGTGTGTTTTGCTTTTTGAGTAGTATTTCCTGGCTGTGTGTCAAGGCGATTTCCAACTTGTATAAGCTGAGGATGACAGGGACAGTGAAGGGGAGGGGGGGGGGGGCAGGGGGGGGGGATAAAAGAGAGGAGGGGGATGGATAACAAATGGAGGGGGTATGTCAAACTGTGGCTGTGTGCTGTAATCGGAGTAACCCGTGCTTGTTTGTGGATCAAAGAAAAAAAAGAAGAAGAAGAAGAAGAAAGAAATAACCGTGCTTGTTTGTGGATCAAAGAAGAAAAAGAAGAAAGAAATAATTTATGATTGTTCGTTTTGAACAATTGAACTATTTTGTCAAGGAGTTTTTTTGTATGTGCTCTCTCTCTCTCTCTCTCTGTGTGTGGTGTGTGTGTGTGTGTGTGTGTGTGTGTGTGTGTGTGTCGGAAAGGAAAAGACCATTTTCAGGCAGTAAAATAATAAATGATTAAATAAATAAATAAATAAATAACAGAAGAAAACACATTTCTGCTGTCAGTGATCTCCACGCGGGTGTTATTTTGCGAAACTGATTGATTGACAGACAGATCGATACAATTACTGTTGAAAGAAAAAGAGGGAGAAGACGAAATTGAAGAATACAAAGAAGAAGAAGAAGAAGAAAAAAGAAACTGAAGAAGAATGACGATTATAAACAATATCTTAGTCGTCGACAGAGCGCATACTTCAGACTGTAAGTAACAAAGACTACAAGAACCCCCCCCCCCCGTCACCCCCACCCCCCACCCCCCACCGCCACACCCCTGTTTCAGCCCCGCCAGCCTTAACTCAGGGGTCACGGGACGGAGGACCTCGACCATTCGGTCACACACAGTGAACAATGAAGTCCCAAGGTACTTGTTCGCATGAAGTGGGGGGCAATGGACGGACTTTCGTCTCAAGTGGGAATGAAAGAAAAATATCCACAACCCCTGGGCCACACACATGCACAAACATACACACACACAGACAGACACACGCACGCGCGCGCGCGCACACACACACACATACACACACACACAGCAGTGATGGAAACATGTACAGTTCCTGGCTGACACCTGAAACGATATTAATAATAATTATATGTACAGTTCCTGGCTGACACCTGAAACGATATTAATAATAATTATTACATTTATATGGCGCTGAATCTTGTGCAGAGACACTGATGTATGCGCGGGCCGTTAAGGTGCAGCCGTTCTTTGTGGTGGTTGATGACTTGCCGGGGCGGGGGGGGGGGGGGGGGAACAAGAGAGGCAAGGCCTTCAAGACTCACTTGTGATAAATTAAGTCCCCTAGCATTAATCACAGAGTAATTTCCTTTTTTTACTATCTGCACCAAAACGTTTGCAAAATAAATAAAAATTCCATGCTTAGCAAAAGTAGTTCCTGTTTGAACAAAAAATGATAATAATGACTCCTCTTGTTGTTGTGTCAGAATAAGAGGTCAAAGTGCCAAGTTTAGAGAATACAAAAAATATAAATATAACAGTAAATGCAGTTTGCATATAATTAGACTTCTTTTTCTTATTTTTTTGTGCCCATCCCAGAGGTGCAATATTGTTTTAAACAAGATGACTGGAAAGAACTGAATTTTTCCTATTTTTATGCCAAATTTGGTGTCAACTGACAAAGTATTTGCAGAGAAAATGTCAATGTTAACGTTTACAACGGACACACACACACACACACACACACACACACACACACAGACAACCGAACACCGGGTTAAAACATAGACTCGCTTTGTTTACACAAGTGAGTCAAAAAGGTTCCTCTGCCGTCAGCGTGGGTTGAACTCTGACTAAAGGATGTCTTGGGGGATGAATTATTTTTCCTTCAGCAGGGACTGAACTCTGTCTAAAAGATGGAAGGGGAACAATTCGTTTTCCTTCAACGTGGATGGAACTCTTGACTTAAAGGATAAAAGTGGAACAATTCGTTTTCTTTCATCAGGGATTGAACTCTGGCTGAAGGATGGAAGGGGAACAATTCTTTTTCCTTCAGCAAGGATTGAACTTTGACTGAAGGATAAAAGTGGAACAATTCGTTTTCTTTCATCAGGGATTGAACTCGGACTAAAAGATGACTTAGGGGAATGACTTATTTTTCCTTCAGCAGGGACTGAACTCTTGACTGAGGGATGAAAGGGGAACAATTCTTTTTCCTTCAGTGGGGGTTAAACTCTTGACTAAAGGATGACTGAGGAATAGTTTGTTTGTTTGTTTTTTTGTTTGTTTTTTTTGGGGGGGTGGGGGGGGGGGGGGGGTTCAGACAGAGGGATTAAACTCTGATTTGAGTGTGACTAATTCTAAGGATGAAAGGGAAATTAATTCGTTTACCGTCAGCAGGGATTTAACTCTGACTGAAGGATGACAAAGGAACAGTTGTTGTTGTTGTTTTTTACTGTCAGCGGGGATTGAACTCTGAACAAAGGATAACTTGGGAAATAAAAACTTTTACCGTCAAGTTGCAGAATAAAGTTTCGATTTATGACCACTCGTTCACATCAAAGCAACGGAATTTAAAAGTGCGCACAACATAAAAACTGGTGGAATATTCACACGCGCACCCTCATACATTTTTTTTTTTTTTTTTAAATTTTAATCGGAAGTGAAAGTACCACTGAAAGGTGCAGTGTTCGCTGTGCTTTTTTTTTTTTTTTTTTTTTTTTTTTTTTACAGAATGCACTCACCTTTTTTTCAGAAAAGGTTTGACAACACACTTCTCCAGCTAGCTGTAGCCATGCAGTGTTTCTCAAGAGCTCGGGTCAGTTTACAAAGCGAGGCGTACAGACACAGTGTCGTCGGAGTGTTGGCCATTGGGCTATGAGACCTGAGGGCAGAGCAGAGCAGAGGATAGCTTGGGCGTGGGTCTCTTTCTGGCGAGTGCGTTTCGCCTGCGCTGGTGTCCCGAATTCCGTCCGGTTTTCTAAAACAGTCGTTTCCACAATATTGCGCCGTGTGGGGGAGGAGGGGAATAGGGAGGTGGGGGGGGGGGGGAGCTGAGGGGGATGGGGGGGGCGGAGGGTCAGTGTTTGTGTGTGTCTGTGTGTGTGTGTTCCATGGCTTTTAACGTCCAGAGAGTTATGGGCTTTGTCCAATATTTGTCTGTCTTGTCTGTTGCATGTGTGTGTGTGTGTGTGTGTGTGTGTGTGTGTGTGTGTGCGTGCCATGGCTTTTAAGCGTTAAGGGTTTTGTCCAGTGTGTGTGTGTGTGTGTGTGTGTGTGTGTTCCCTGGCTTTTAACGTCCAGACAGAGTTATGGGCTTTGTCCAGTTTTTGTTTGTCTTGTCTGTTGCATGTGTGTGTGTGTGTGTGTGTGTGTGTGTGTGTGTGTGTGTGTGTTCCCTGGCTTTTAAGGTCCAGAAAACGTTATGGGTTTTGTCCAACATGTGTATGTGTTGTCTGTTGCACGTGTTTCTTACTCGATACTGTAGTATTGTAGATACTGAACGCGCGGGTTTCATACTGTGAAAATTTGTCGCTCGATAATGTTTCCGGCTAAACTGAAGGAGAGTTGAATTGTTAGTAGTAGTAGCAGCAGCAGCAGCAGCAGTAGTAGTAGTAGTAGTGCTTATATATTTCCTATTTTCGTTCAGAGAACAAACTCTAAGCGCTTTACAAAGACGGACTCATTTGCACACCAAAGTATGCATTCATAACTAAATTGACTGACTAGTCAATCTATCAGTTGATCACTTTTTTTTCCCCTTGAGGATATGTGATGTAGCGTATATGGATGGATGGGTCCGCACGCTGCGACGCCCCCTTGAAACCAAAAGTTGGTGGTTGACAGGTCTGTCCGAGGACTCCGGTAACCACAGAGACGTGCACACACTGTTGTTTCTGCAGCAGCAGCAGCAGCAGTAGTAGTAATGCTTATATATTTCCTATTTTCGGTCAGAGAACAAACTCTTAGCGCTTTACAAAGACGGACTCATTTGCACACCAAAGTATACATTCGTAACTAGAACAAACTCTAAGCGCTTTACAAAGACGGACTCATTTGCACACCAAAGTATGCATTCATAACTCAGTTGACTGACCAGTCAATCAATCAGTTGATCACTTTTTTTTCCCGTGAGGATATGTGATGTAGTGTATATGGATGGATGGGTCCGCACGCTACGACGCCCCCTTGAAACCAAAACGTTGGTGGTTGACAGGTCTGTCCGAGGACTCCGGTAACCACAGAGACGTGCACACACTGTTGTTTCTGCAGCAGCAGCAGCAGTAGTAGTAATGCTTATATATTTCCTATTTTCGGTCAGAGAACAAACTCTTAGCGCTTTACAAAGACGGACTCATTTGCACACCAAAGTATACATTCGTAACTAGAACAAACTCTAAGCGCTTTACAAAGACGGACTCATTTGCACACACTAAAGTATGCATTCATAACTCAGTTGACTGACCAGTCAATCAATCAGTTGATCACTTTTTTTTCCCCTTGAGGATATGTGATGTAGCGTATATGGATGGATGGGTCCGCACGCTACGACGCCCCCTTGAAACCAAAACGTTGGTGGTTGACAGGACTGTCCGAGGACTCCGGTAACCACAGAGACGTGCACACACTGTTGTTTCTGCACGTGCTAACCGAACACTCGGTTGAAGTGAGCTTGCAGCGAAGTGCGACCAGAACTTCCATCACCGTTGTTAGAGTTAAGACACATGTTTTGAGGGCTCTGTTTATGGACACTTTCTGAGTAAAATAAATGAATGAATGAATAATAATTAATCAAATAAACAACAACAACAATAATAATAATAATAATGATAATAATAATATGAAAACTAGGCTGAATGGAGGTAATCATATTATAGACTTATAGGGTGTAAAGAAGGGTTTGACTGCCTGGGTTCTTTCAAAACAGGATACAAAAAAACAAGAGGAAAAAATTATGAAAGACAACTTCTCCTCTCCCAAGTGGGTTCATAATTTTTTTTCCTCTTGTTTTTTGTATCATAGACTTGTTTTGTTTTGTTTTTGTTGTTGTTCTTTCTTCTTTTTTTTTTTATTTGTTGTTGTTTTGTTGTTGTTTTGTTTTTTACTTTTGCTACTGCTGCTTTTAGCCTAAATTCATTCATGGGACCAATGTACTTTGAAACGGACTTCATATATATAGTTCCGTTTTGAAGGGTTTTTTCTTCTTCTTCTTCTAATGGTGATGATTTTTTCTTCCTTTTTTTATAGCGTTCATTTCTGCTCGAAGTATACACACACACACACACACACACACACACACACACACAGGCTTGAAATCAAAATGTTCGTTTTAGTACCAAGAATATTGAACTGTACAAAGTGCCAGAACATGTTTGTCAGAAAATTGAGGGAGAGAGAGAGAATGGGGTGGGGGCGAGTGGGGGCAGACAGAGGACAAGACAGAGAGGGGGAGGGAGGGATTGATTGATTGATATGGACACTTGTATAGCGCCTATCCTCGATCGGAAACCAAGCTCTAAGCGCTTTACAAACACGGGGGTCATTTGCACAACAGGCTGCCTACCTGGGTAGAGCCGACTGACGGCTGCCACTGGGAGCTCATCATTCGTTTCCTGTGCCATTCAATCAGGTTTCAGGCACGCACACATACACACTGTTTTGTTCATTTACCCCGCCATGTAGGCAGCCATACTCCGTTTTTTCTTTGTTTTTTTTTTAATGTGTGCATGCTGGGTATGTTCTTGTTTCTATAATCCACCGAATGCTGACATGGATTGCAGGACCCTTAGATTGAAAGTCCAACGCTTTTAACCGTTCGGCTGTTGCGCCCGGAGGGAGGGAGGGAGGGAGAGAGAGAGATACGGATGCGGATATTATTTATTCAATGAAGGCCATGGCCCCTCATGAAGGGGGTATAGTGAACCAACATTCCAAAACAAAATCTCTCCAAAAGTAAATGATAGACTGCACGTAATAATCTACAATTTGGATGATGCACAACAATCATTAACTACATACAAATTGGATAATGCACAACAAACAGTCATTAACTACATTATGCACTGCGAAATTTAAAAGCCTCATGTATGTGAATAGCAAACTGTTTTTTTTTTTATAACAGTTTCGTTAGTTGATAACATAAACATGGCAAGTCGAAATAAAGTAGGGTGCCTGTGATATTTTTGTGTGGAATTAATTTGTGTTTAAGGTCATTCAAAGCAGGGGCAACACAACACAAAATGAAGTTCAGTTTCTTCATCACGTCTGCGTAAGGGACAAATAAGATCAGAAACATTGGACCTTCGATAAGAGAGAGAGAGAGAGAGAGAGAGAGAGAGAGAGTGAATGAATGAATGAATGAATGAATCTTTATTTTCCAACGGTGAAGATATTAGCACTTTGGCCGACTTACACATCTGCCGTTGTTCTAAGAGACACACAAACATGTACGCATATAAATGTAGTTATACTGAATACTTAATACATGTATAATGTACGAGTATAACACAGCGTCAAACTGAGAGACACAACATCGCTCACATCTGTACGGAACGGAAGCGAGTAACACACACACGCACACACGCACACGCACACTAACACAGAGAGAGAGAGAGAGAGAGAGAGAGAGACCACTGAACTGATCACGGAAAATGAAATGTTTAATGTCATTAGCCGTAAAGCTCTGGTGACAGAGTAGGTACAACTCAGAACAAAAAAAATATGGTGCAAAACAGATCAAAATGGAACAGAAAGGGGAAAACATAATTGAAGCAGAATAAACTAGTTACTAAGGGATAAGCGACACTTTGGTACTTGGTCATTTGCTTAAAAAGTCCACGTGGCAGACACACACACACACACACACACACACACACACACACACACACACACACACACACAGATTCCGCCATCGCAGGCCAGACGCTGTTTGTATTGCGCAAGCAAAAGTCGTCCAGGATATTTCACGTCTTGCCACATCTGTCTGTCTGTCTGTCTGTCTGTCTCACACACACACACACACACACACACACTCATTCTCTCTTATACTCACCCACCTACACGCCCACACACAAGAAAGATAGATACACTCAGACAGGCCACCTTCTCTATAACAACCTTGAAGAGAGACAATCACACACACACACACACACACACACACACACACACACTCCCTCCCCTTCCCCCATGTGTGTGTGTGTGTGTGTGTGTGCGACAACCAAATACCCAAAGACTGCAAGAAGAATCAAGTAGAAACCCACTTTAATAAGTACAACAATCAGAGAGGGAGAGAGAGAGAGAGAGACAGGCAGAGAGACAGAGAGACAGATGACTGTTCAAACACACTGTCCTTTACTCTGGAGTGAGATTTGAGAGGAGTTTTGTGCATCATTTCGGTTGAAAAAAAAGTATAACAAAATACAGCTCATCATTTTTATGCAGTGGCGTTGCGGCTATGCATTCAAGTGCGCGTGAGAGAGCGAGAGAGACAGACAGACAGACAGACAGACAGAGCAACACACACACACACACACACACACACACACACACACACACACACACACACACACACACACACACACACACACACACACACAGAGAGACAGAGGCAGATAGGCGGTGTGTCACGTACAAATGAAACAAGAGGTGGAAAATCAGAACAGCAAGTTGAAGCGTGAAGAGTACATAACCTCTGTGAGGAGAGAGAGGAAGGGAAATAGAGAGAGAGAGGGGGGAGAGAGAGGAATGGAAAGAGAGGGGGGACAGAGATAGGGAGAGAGAGAGAGGAAGGGAAAGAGAGAGATAGGGGAGAGAGAGAGAGAGGAAGGGAAAGAGAGGGGGAGAGAGAGAGGGGAAGGGAAAGAGAGAGATAGAGGAAGAAAAAGAGAGGGAGAGAGAGAGAGAGGAGAGAGAGAGGAAGGGAAAGAGAGGGGGGAGAGAGAGAGAGAGAAATGGTGCTGTAAACACGGACCCATACTCTCTCTCTCTCTGTCCCTCTCACCCCCTCTCTTTCCCTTCCTCCTTTCTCTCTCTCCCCTCCCTCTCCCTCTCTTTTCCTTCCTCTCTCTCTCTCTCTCTCCCACTCTCTCTTTTTTTCTGTCTCTTTCTCTCCCTGTGAGTGTGTGTAAAAGACACGACAGAGAGAAAGAATGTGTGTGTGTGTGTGTGTGCGCGCGCGCGTGCATGCGTGTATGTTCAAATGTGTGTGTATCACATCATGGTTGTGTGTGCGTGTGTGTGTGTGCGTGCGTACATGTGCGTGCGAACGTGTGTGTGTGTGTGTGTTGAAATGTGTGTATCACAGTTTGTGTGTGTGAGTGTGTGTGTGTGTGTGTGTCCATGTGTGTATGCGTGAGCGTGTCGTGTGTGTGTGTGTGCGTGTGTGTGTGTGTGTGTGTGTGTGTGTGTGTGTGTGTGTGTGTGTGTGTGTGTGTGTGTGTGTACATAAAAGTACAGAGCAAGGGGAAGAAGAAACAGACAGACAGACAAAAAAAAAAACAAACCTAAATGCATCAGCAACGCCGAATCAGCTGAGCTACTGTGGAATGAGCGGGCAAAAAGGGCCTGCATTCACTCCTGTCACACCTTTTGTATTGAAGGACAGCTCACCTGCATTGGTGTTTTTTGTTTTTGTTTTTGTTGTTTTGTTTTGTTTTTATTTATTGTGAATGTGCCTCTCTCTCTCTCTCTCTCTCTCTCTCTGTCTGTCTCTCTGTCTTTGTCTCTGTCTCTCTCTTACACACACACACACACACACAAACTCTCTCTCTCTCTCTCTCTCTCTCTCCTTCTCTCTCACCCTCACAAACACAAACTCTCTCTCTCTCTCTCACTCCCACAAACTCACTCTCTGTCTCTCACTCTCACTCACACACTCTCACACACAAACTCTCTCTCTCTCTCTCACATACAAACTTACTCTCTCTCTCTCTCACAATCTCTCTCACTCTCTCTTACACACACAAACTCTCTCTCTCTCTCTCTCTCTCACAAACTCTCTCTCTTTCTCTCTCATACAAACTCTCTCTCTCTCTCACTTTCACAATCTCTCTTTCTCTCTCTCTCTCTCTCGCTCTCTCTCTCTCACACACACACACAAACTCTCTCTCTCTCTTACATACAAACTCACTCTCTCTTTCTCTCTCTCTCATACAAACTCTCTCTTTCTCACTCTCATAATCTCTCTCTCTCTCTCTCACACACACACAAACTCTCTCTCTCATACAGTCTCTCTCTCTCTCTCTCTCTCTCTCTCTCTCTCTCTCTCTCTCTCTGTGACGTGCTGCTCTCCTACTGGAGGTCCCGTCATCGATTGTCGGGCAAAGGGAGGGGAAAAAAAAAAATCTGGAAACCAACACAGCTGACCTCAATCCTTTCCTGAACATGCCTGGCATCAGACCATCAGACATGGCATGATAGTTCGTGTGTGTGTGTGTGTGTGTGTGTGTGTGTGTGTGTGCGTGCGTGTGTTTGTGTGTGTGTGCGTGCGTGTGTGTGTGTGTGTGTGTGTGTGTGTGTGTGTGTGTGTGTGTGTGTGTGTGTGTGTGTGTGTGCCCTACGCTATGAGGAGTCCCTCCATACTCAGCATAGTTATCCCGGAAGGGTGGGTGTGGGGGTTTTTTTTGTTGTTGTTTTTTACACAATCACGCACACCCATACACCCACAAAGTGTATATATATAAAAAGGTACAATAATAAATCGAAAATCATTCACAAACACAGATACAGTAGAATTCGGGACACATACGTGTGTATATCAACATGAGAACGTGCGCGCGCGCGCGCACACACACACACACATGCTGCACACGGGAACTCGTTTCATCGTCTCCTCCGAATGACTAGTGTCCAGACCACCGCTCAAGGTCTACCAGTGGAGGTGTAGAAAAAATACTAGCGAGTGTGGGGATTCGAACCAGTGCGCGCAGACTCCCTCGCATCCTTGGCGGGCGCGTTACCACAAGGCCAACGCTCCACTTAAGTGACTGCCATCGCGATGTTTTAGTGTGTGTGTGCGTGTGTGTGTGTGTGTGTTTCCTCCCCCCCCCCCCCCAGCCCCCAGACCCCCCCCCCGCCCCCCACCCCAGCCCCTCCTCAACCCCCCTTCCCCGCAAATTGTACGGGTTGTTGCAGCTTTCTTTTGTCAATAACACTGCTTCGGTTGTCAATACAATTACACAGGTATGTGTGCGTGCGAGTGTGTGTGTGTGTGTGTGTCTGTCTGTGTGTGTGTCTGTGTCTCTGTCTGTCTGTGTGTTTATATTTTCAGTCTTTCTTCTTTCAGTTCCATTTGTTCTTTTCTGTGTACTTCTGCTTTGTGTTTTTTTTGTGTGTTTGTTTTTTGTGTTTTTTTTTGTTTTTTTTTAATCTTATTTCTGTCAAGCTCCACAGCCAGCCATAGTGCAGTCAGCCCCCAGGAGCTGTTCTGTTGCCGGAAACCTCTCCTTGTTTTGGCAGTAATAATAATAATAATAATAATGGATACTTATATAGCACACTATCCAGAAATCTGCTCTAGGTGCTTTACAAAAACGCTTTGTTAACATAAAACATTACATCTGTGTTACATACACACACCAAAATATGACTACACACACACACACACACACACACACACACACAGTATCGACATTTATAATAACTGTACCCAGCGTGGCTTCAGTCGAATGTCCTTGACCGACCAGACCGCCAGGGATTGTGTACACAAGGGTGGAGAATAGCCTCCCTTCTATCGGTGGTTTTGTTTTTGTTTGTTTTGTTTGTTTGTTTATTTTATCTCTTTTCGGATCTCCCCCCCCCCTCTCTCTCTCTCTTTCTCTCTCTCCATAGCAGTTATCGATGCATATTTTTATAGGTGTGTGTGTGTGTGTGTGTGTGTGTGTGTGTGCGTGCATATGTGTGAACTCATCACTCAGAACCCAATTTGTTTGTCGTAAAACCCATCAAAGGAATTATGGTGTGTGTGTGTGTGTGGTTGTGTGTGTGTTGAGAGAGAGAGAGAGATTGCTTACTTTCATTCTCTTGTGAAGACAATTCTAATTCGATTTTTTTCTTTCTTTTTTTTGGGGGGGGGAGGTGCGAGGGGTGTTGGGGGGGAGGGGAGGGGGTTTGCTATAATAATACCAAATCTGCCACAGGAATAGTGTTAATTAAAATCGATTTGTATGACGTAAGCATCCATATTCATAACAAGGGCACATCGCGCGGGAGGGGCGGAGGTGGAGGGTTGGGGGGCCGGGGCGGAGGGGGGGGGGCAGATTTAAGGAAGGGGATTCTAGCATTCGTTACCAGTATAGAGCAGCTCTGCGAGATGGGCAGTGAGGGAGTGTGGAGGGGGGTATTCCAGCAGTCTGCTTGATACATAATCAAAACGTTTCTCTTTTTTTTAAATCTCTGCTTGTGCTCTCTCTCTCTCTCTCTCTCTCTCTCTCTCTTCTAAGGGGCTATGGCCTTTATGAATAAAACATCTTCAGTCTTCAGTCTCTCTCTCTCTCTCTCTCTCTCTCTCTCTCTCTCTCTCTCTCTCTGTGCTTCTATACCCATACACCTGACCTTTCCAAATCAAAATATGGTGCTTAGAGCCTCGCCGACCTCTGAGGCCATCTCAAGACTTCCCTTCCCAAACCCTAAACCTGATTCTGATGATGCGCGTGTGCGTGCGCGTGTGTGTGCGTGCGTGTGTGTGTGTGTGATGTCACAGATGCCTTCAACAAAATGCATGTTTTAATTTCAAAATATTTGACCAGTTGTTCCAGTTCGACCAGCCGCTGGTTGGTTATTTCATAGCTCTCGTTCAGAGCTGTGGTGTCTGCCACAGTCCTTTTGGTTTCATTTCTATCCGCCTCGGATGTCCGTTTTTAACTCTCTCCATACGAACGGCGAAAGAGACGACGTTAACAGCGTTTCACCCCAGTTACCATCATCAAATTATTGCAAGCGGAAGGCTCTTATACTGAAGAGGTGAAAGTTGACAAAGAATACCACAATTCTGACGACGGAAGCTCAAGGTTGGGTCATTCAGACACCCACTGGACATCCGAGGGGTCTGTGTAGAGGAGAAGAGAGGACTGGCCGTACTGAGTGAGTTAAAAAATGAGTGAATATAGTAACTGGTGTCAGCAGTAATTGAGAGATTGCATCGACGATCTGCTTTACACACAAGAATGCGGGAAAAAAATTGAGGCGGCAGCGTTTGGCGTCTGTTTCGGTGATCTCCTGTTTGTTGTGTTTCCCAGTTTATCAAGGCGCTGAAGAATGGTTTCTCTTTTTTTATCTTTAGGTCTTGTATATCGTTCTAGTCTTGCCGCACTTGTTTTTTTATTTTTAATTTATTTATTATTTATTTTATATTATTATCATTATTATTATTTATTCAATTTTTATTTTATTTTATTTTATTTTGATTATAGTTTTTTGTGTGTTTTTTTTAATTTTGTACGCTTATAAATGACTTCATTAAGTTTTTGCGCCTTATACATATTATTATTAGTAGTTGTTGTTTTTTTCTTCTCAAGGCCTGACTAAGCGCGTTGGGTTACGCTGCTGGTCAGGCATCTGCTTGGCAGATGTGGTGTAGCGAATTTCTCGCCCACTGTCTTGTACATGTTGGCTGCGCTCATACTCATTGCTTGACCACGGTTGGGGGAAATCCGACAAGATCTGCAAGATCGTTATGTTGGAGTTTTCCTGGTCCATCCCTTACAGATGGAGTAGAGCATTAATTGCGTGTGTGTGTAAAAGTTTGTGCGTGCGTGTGCGTGTGTGAGAGAGAGAGGGCGGGGGGTGGGGGAGGGGTTCAGATGATTTATTCAGTTAAGGCGATAGCAGATTAAATCTTGCAAATATCACCATAACTGTTAGCGTCTGCACTACTACTTTCATATCTTAAAAGTTAATATTAAAGAAACTAAAACAATATACCGTCTCTCTGAACTTAAAAGCTCTAGAGATACAGACACCATGCCAGGTAACTATTAATTCCATCATCATAAGAGAGAGAGAGAGACACACACACACACACACACACACACACACAGAGATAGAGAAAAAGAGACAGAGAGTGAGGGAAGGAGACCCACTCAAGACAACTACATACACCTACCTCACTCTCTCCCAACAAAAAAAAACAAAAAACAATTGGAACAAAGGCAAATAAGAATCAGTGCATCCTCTCTCCTGGCAGCTTCCACGAAAATGCGATGAAGACCAGCTCCTCTGTCCTGTTCAAGCACCAACAAAACCAGCCAGCAAACACCCGGACCGAACAGTAAATTTGCAAGCGCAGCTGGGGGGAAAAAAAAAAGAAAAAAAAAGAAAAAAGAAAAAAAAATCACGCTCGGACCACAATGCAGCGGCTCAATGCCAAAACGATGCGTCCCTTGAAACACGGAGCGGAGAGCGGAGATCGGTCGCCAAAGACAAATCACCAAACCACCACCACCACCACCACCACCACACCTGAAAAGTTAACACCACAGCGTACCATGCACAATCGTCCCGAGCACACAAACCCCACGGCTGATAAGATCGCCACCAGAACGTCCCTGCCTTTCATTACATGTAAGTCTTAAGCCCCTTAGAAAAGTCCGCTTCTTGGGTGATTTTTTTTATCGCTTGTTCTCACATGGGCCGCGGCGCGAACTGAGCTGAGAGTGTCGTCTGCTGTTTTAAAGGGTTTAGGGGGGAAGAGTTGTCACCCTTCTTCTTCGTCGTCCCGCCTTCCCGTTGTGTCTCGTCGTCGAATGCTCTGGTTTCAGGTATAATTGGGAGGTTTGGCTGTAGGGGGGGGGTTGGATTGCAAACTTGAGGTTATGTGTTAAGTTTTTTTTTGTTTTTGTTTTAATTCTAATTTTATTGGCGTGACATATGTTATGTGCATGCATACGTTGTATGTGTGTGTGGGAGTGTGTGTGTGTGAATGAGTGAGTGTGTGTGTGTGTGTGTGTGTGTGTGTGTGTGTGTGTGTGTGCATTTTACTTATATATACGATTTATTCCCTTGATGTTTTTATTTATGTATTGTTGTACAATACCTTATGGTCTTAACGTGTGTGTGCGTGTGTGTATGTGTGCGTGTGTGTGTGTGTGTGCGTGCGTGCGCGCATGTCATTTTTAGTAATCTATACCCTTTTTTGTTGGATGTTTTCATTTGTTAATATTGTTGTGCAATACCCTATTGTCTTAACATGAGTATGTGTGTGGGGGGGTTAGTATATCGTCAGCTATTGGGAATTCTTATTTGACTAGTTTTAATCTCTTCTTATGTTGCACATGATTTTATGCCAGTGTTTACAATGAGCCTGTGATTGCACAACTTAATTTCCATGTGGATTAATAAAGTGTTTTTGATTTGATTTGATTTTTTTTTTTCATTTTGTGCAACTTCCCAGTATCCTCCAGTTTATGTGTTTGTGTTATTTTGTTGTTGCTGGTTTTTTTGTGTGTGTGTTTTTTAAATAGAAAATAAGGTAATAATTCAAACCGAGTAGAGACGTGTGTGTGTGTGTGTGTGTGTGTGTGTGTGTGTGTGTGTGTGTGTGTGTGTTTGATTTTGTGATCTGGGTTAAGTATGATTATCCAAAATTTTCCATTCTTTTTTCTCTTCTTCTTCTTCTCCTTTTTGACGTTGTATTGTCTATATTAACCAGTTATGTTACAACTACTGCTAGTACTAGTGTAAATTGATAGGAATAATAATGATGATGATTAAGACAACAGTACCACCTCTGCTACTGCTACTAACACCACTACTACCACTGCAACTACTACCACTATTTCTGCTGCTGCTGCTCCTGCGGCTACTACGAATTCTACTACTGCTACTACTATTGATGATAGTTAGAAGAAGAATGATGATAATGGTAATAATGATGATGATTTATGATGGTGTTGAGAATAGCACCACCATCTACTACTACTACTAAGAAGAAGAAGAAGAATGATGATGACGATGATGATGATAATACTGATAATAATAATGAAAATGAAAAGAAGAAGAAGAAGAAGAAGACGACGACAACGACGATGGAAAAGAAGGAGAAGGAGAATACATAGATGAATAAGGTACAGTGAACGGAAAAAAGGAAAGTCAGAGAAAAAAACACACACAAAAAAAAAACAAGATGACAGAGAAGAGATTGAAAAGAGGAAAATCTCCAACGCATGGAAATAAGGGTTAGGATGTCATTTCTCATTGAAGAAAAAGAAAACTACAACAACAACCACGAGAAAACAAAACAAAACAAAAACACGCCCCCTATCGGTATCGCTACGGGAACAAACCTTGCGAACTGACCTTGTGCTTGACGGGCGCAATAGCCGAGTGGTTAAAGCGTTGGACTTTCAGTCTGAAGGTCCCGGGTTCGAATCACGGTGACGGCGCCTGGTGGGTAAAGGGTGGAGATTTTTACGATCTCCCAGGTCAACATAATTATGTGCAGACCTGCCAGTGCCTGAACCCCCTTCGTGTGTATACGCAAGCAGAAGATCAAGTACGCACGTTAAAGATCCTGTAATCCATGTCAGCGTTCGGTGGGTTATGGAAACAAGAACGTACCCAGCATGCACATCCCCGAAAGCGGAGTATGGCTGCCTACATGGCGGGGTAAAAACTGTCATACACGTAAAAGCCCACTCGCGTATATACGAGTGAACGTGGGAGTTGCAGCCCACGAACGCAGAAGAAGAAGAAGACCTTCTGCTTGTATGGCCTAGACGGTCGTCTTCGCCTCCACTTCCGGTTTTGTTTATGTGTGTGTGTGTGTGTGGTGTAGGGTGCACCCATTGTGGCACGATAATTGCATGTTAGCTGAATAGCGGTGTATTAGATTGCAATCTTGATGGATACGTTAGGGTTGATTTGAAACCTGCGTTTCGGGGGCTGGTTGTTGTTGTTTGGTGTGTTGTGTGTGTGTGTGTTGTTTTTGTTGTTGTCTGGGAAAGTGGTTTAGAACGAAGTTGTTGTTTGTGTGTGAGCGGTGTGTGTGTGTGTGTGTGTGTGTGTGTGAGGGGGAGGGGGGTGTTTGGGGGGGGGGGAGGGTTGGTTGACAGCTGTGGGCTACTACGGATGGCAGGGAGGTGTGATGGGGAGAGGGGGAGGGGTGTGATTGCGTTACGTGCATGTGTGTGTGTGTGTGTGTGTGTGTGTTATTGTTGTTGTTGTGTGGGAAAGTGGTTAGAACAAGATTTGTTGTTTTGTGGGGGAGGGGGAGGGGTGTGATTGCGTTACGTGTATGTGTGTGTGTGTATTCATGCCGTGTACTGGCCGTGATTTTTTACGGTTTTATTTCGCCCCTGTACTATGGTATGGAATTATTCAGACTATACAGCCAGAAATCAGATTAATGGAAGATTTGGAAAATTGGAAATTTTCCAAGTTTTACATATGAAAATCCTATTTCCATCTCTACATGGCACATGTAATACGCACGCGCGCGCGCACACACACACACACACACACACGCGCGCACGGTCACACCCACACACACACACACACACTCGCACGCACGCACGCGCACGCACGCATGCACGCACACACACGCACATGCACACACACATGCACGCACGCACACACACACACACACACACACACACACATGCACACGCACACAAGCTGGCATGAACAAAACGTGCATGCATGCAAAACCGCCTCTTCAGAAGAGGATGTTATTTTCCTTGCGACAACAGGCATGCGGTGCAGGCAAACTCCATAGAAGGTTATCTGCCGAATAAAGATCTTGGCTGAGGTCATCGCCACACAGGAGAGAGACACACACACACACACACACACACACACACACACACACACACACACAGAAGAGATACAGATATGGATACGGATGATTTATTCATTATAGACCATGGCCCCAAATGAAGGGATGTGCGAACAGTGCATGATTAAACACAACATAAAGTGCGAAATATTCAATAGTCAAACCAAAAAAAAAAAAAAAAAAAAAAGTGAGCATTAATTTAAAGTAATAGAACAGATTAGGAAGTAGCTATTTCTCTAAACTTAAAAGCCTTGTACAGGTACAGAGATAAATTTACGAGCAACGGTGACATCAGTGCTTGGCAACAATAAACTCAGCTTAAAACACACAAGGTTGTTTGTAATATTTAGGTCGAATGAGTTGAGAGAGAGAGAGAGAGAGAGAGAGAGAGAGAGAGAGAGATTCCGATGCGTCGTTCATAAAAGCCATGGGCCCCTTTAGAAGAGGGTACAAATGCAGATACGAAAGTCGCGCATTGATCACGAAGAATGATTATGTAGAAAGAGATAGAGAGACAGAGAGACAGAGAGATGCAGACAGACAGAGAAAGAGCCATAGGCCTTTGAAAAGAGGGTACAAACACGCAAGTCACACGTTGATCAAGAGGAAT
>NC_134889.1:25542875-25552875 GCF_041734735.1 Babylonia areolata | reverse complement strand
AAAAAATTTTGTGGCTATTTGCTGGCTTTTTTTTTTCTTTCTGGTTTTGTTGGCTTTTTTTTCTGGTTTTGTTGTTGGTCTTGTTTTCTTTGTTGTTTTTTTTTTTGTTGTTGTTGTTGTTTTTTCTTTGTTTTTTTTTGTTGTTGTTTTTTGGTTTGTTTGGTGTTTGTTTTTGTTTGTTTTGGGATTGTTTGTTGTTTTTTTTGGGGGGCGGGGGGGGGGGGGGGGGGGGGGGGGGGGGGGGTGCGGAGGGAGGGAGGGGGGTCTGTGTTTTCTTTCTTTCCTTTTGTCTTGTGGGTTCCCCCCGTCCCCCTAACCCCCCCTTTCTTTCACTTTTGTTGTTTTTTCTTACTCTTTTTTTTTTTTTTTGTCTTGACGTGTTTCTGTTTTTATGTCATTCTTTCTTTCTTTCCTTTCTTTCTTTCTTTCTTTCTTTCCTTTCTTCCTTCCTTCCTTTCTTCCTGCCTTCCTTTCTTTCTTTCTGGAGGGGGCTGGAGAGTGTGTGTGTATGTGTGTGTGTGTGTGTGTTGGGGGGGCGGGGGGGATTATTCTATAGACGTAGTCTCTCCCACCTTTTGGAAAATTCTGTGCGAGAAATGTTCTCCGTTCTATCGCTGTCTTTGTGTCTGGCCTTTCCCTTCTCTTTCTGTCATCTTTTCATTTTATTGTTGTTGTCGTTTGTTTGCCTTCCTGATTTATGCACCTGTAGTTGTTGGTTTTTTTCTTGGTTTTTTTCCTTTTTTTTTTGGGGGGGGGGGGGGGGGGGGCGTGGGGGGGTTGATTTTTATTAGAAAGCCTTGAATGTTTTCTTCTTTTTCTTGTGGACCTGATAAGTGGACGTTCTTTATCATGTTAGATTCTTTCTGTATCTTGAACGTTCGAGTTATACCCACCGGCTTTTTTATTATTATTTTTTTTTTAATTGTAGGCTTCTTCTTCTTCTATTATTATTATTATTAATGTATTATTATTGTTGTTGTTAGTGGGTTTTTTTTATGCATAATCGCGTTTGTGTATTGGTTTATTTTTGATGTTCCGGCCAAAACCTAATGGTATGGTCAACGTCAGAGGCATATCTTAAGTTCTTGTGCGTGACTAGGATTGAACTCGTACCTAAATATCTCTCTCTCTCTCTCTCTCTCTCTCTCTCTGTCTCTCTGAAAAGTAATTGTGTGATTGGTATATGACTTTCCCCATCAGGATCTTAGACCTAAATCTGAATAAATCATTCTCTCTCTCTCTCTCTCTCCCCTATTTCCCTCTTAGTTTATACAGAAACAAGAGAGGCAAGGCCTCCAAGACTCACTTGTGATACACTTTAAAAAAAAAAAATCAAATCGTTAAAATGTGTTCTGTATTTGTTATCATAAAGCTTCGGGTTTAAAAAAAAAAAAAAAAAAAAAGTCAACCAGATTCAAACCCGCGTGTTCGGGTGAGAAGAAACTGTCTTATCCATTACACTATCGTGGCTCCTTAACTGACGTTCTAAAATTTAATATTTGAACATACTTTTTTAAAGGGCGATAAATCAATTGCGGTATTCGCAGTGAGAACGCTGTTTAAATCATATTATTCTGGTGTATCTTGGGCATTCAAAAAATCTTTAAGGGCAGTTAAAAATTCTTTTTAAGTCCGCGGTAAAGGAGACGTGGCTATCGCCGCAATTCACACCAACCTTTAGCCGTTTTCTCTAGATCTAGATAGATGTACAGGTTTAGTTACACCCGCCGGGAATGTAGTACGACACGGTCGATTCAATTTCTCTTTTATGTTCATTCTAGTTTTATAGTTTTAAAGTTGATATGAAAATTGAGTATTTTGTTAAATTAATAACATGTAGAGCCAAGTACAAGTACTTCTAAACGTCGTATGAAGAAAAGGACTTCATTTTGAGAAAAGTCAAGACTGGAAATTTTTTCGTTTCATCGTGATCAGTTCAAGGGTATTAACTCGCATGGTTTACAATTTTAAACTGTGAATTCCGACTGATTCTGTGGATATTTTTATGGCAGTTTGGGGCATAATCCAGTAAGTGATGTGGCGTTCACAAATCTTTTTCTGAGTAAATATTTAACGGTCTCCTTCTCCAACTTTCCATCACATGTTATCGTGTATTGTCCATTGAATATAGGATTGAACGGGCAGGTCAACAACTTGAAACAAAATGGCGTCGTTCGCGTTCACGAAGAATATGAGCACGCGCTTTGAATGTGTGTAAATATGTGTACGCAACTGATTTTTGCCCATGACCTTCAGGGCTCAGCCAATAGATCTGTAAATTCCACTCGTTGTATTGATTTTAGTATTTTCCGAAAAAGACCACTTGGGTGAATGAACATAGTGAAAGCACTGTACACTGAGAGTAAAACACACAAGCTTTTTATGTATTGAGTATAATTTCAAAAGGTAATGTTTAAGATGAGAAAGATCAGTTTAAAGCAAATTAACTCCACTAGCATTAATTACAGATTAATTTCCCTTTTTTACTATCTGCACCAAAACGTTTGCAAAATAAATAAAACTTCCATGCTTAGCAAAAGAAGTTCCTGTTTGAACAAAAAATGATAATAATAATTGCTCTTGTTGTTGTGTCAGAATACCAGATCAAAGTGCCAAGTTTAGAGAATACAAAAATAATAAATATAACAGTAAATGCAGTTTGCATATAATTAGGCTTCATTTTTTTATTTTTTTGTGCCCATTCCAGAGGTGCAATATTGTTTTAAACAAGATGACTGGAAAGAACTGAATTTTTTCCTGTTTTTATGCCTAATTTGGTGTCAACTGACAAAGTATTTGCAGAGAAAATGTCAATGTTAAAGTTTACCACGGCCACACACACACCACACACACACACACACACACACACACACACACACACACACACACAGAGAGAGAGAGAGACACAGAGAGGGAGAGAGAGAGAGGGGCGAAACAGGACAACCGAACACCGGGTTAAAACATAGACTCACTTTGTTTACACAAGTCAGTCAAAAAATCAATTTGTTCTCAGCCATTGTCGATGCCCTCCCAGAGGCTTTAAAAAAAACAAAAACAAAAAAAACAAAAAAAAAAACAACTGATGAATAAATAAATGAACCGAGTTCTCTCTCTCATCCTTTGATCTGGTGGGGAAAGGCAACAGGCACAGGCTTGTACAATGCTGCCCTGCTTTATTGCCCCCTTCCTACCACGGGCAGCCGGCCAGTATCGGCTGTGTTGCACGAGCTCTACAGGAACAGGAAGGGGACGCGGAAAGAAGAAAAAAAAAGTGGGCCATTGTCATTTTGGTCTCGCCCCCCTATAAGTGGGGCATTGCCATTAAGTCTCGCTTCCCTTTCACCAACCAACCACCCTCCTCATTTCCCGTTCCTCCCTCTCTCTCTCTCTCTCCACATCCCGGCCAACTCATAACCTCACCCCACCCCCCTCACACACACACACACACACACACACCCTCACTGCCACACCGCCCTACTCCACTCCACACCACCACTAATCATGCTCTATCCCTGTGGCCCTGTTCGGAGGTGATTTTTGTTGTTGTTTTTTTGTTTTTTGTTAGTTGCTGTTGTTGTTGTTGGGTTGGTGTTGTGTTTTTCTCGTCTCCGTGGTACTTATTGATCCGGCGTGGCCCCTCCCCCCTCCCCCCCCCCCCCCCCCGTCCGTCAATGATATTCCTTGCTGGCTAAAAGCAGGGAATGTGTGTGTGTGTGTGTGTGTGTGCGAGCGTGCATGTGTGTACATGTGTGTGTGTGTATCTGTGTCTTGTCTGTGTGCGCAAGACGGTGGTTGTGGTGGGGTTGGGGGTGTGGGGTGTGTGTGTGTGGGGAGGGGAGGGGGGGTGTGTGTACGTGACTGTGGACACATTGATCCTTGTTGCCGACACAGAGAGAGGGAGCGTAGAGAGAGGTAGAGAGAGAGAGAGAAGGGTGTGTGGAGGGGGGCGGGGGGGGAGAGATTGAGATGAATTTGGGCGTGGTGGTGAGGGATGAGGGACAGACAGTTAGAAAGAGGGGGAGGGGGGGATGGAGGCAGAAAAAAGAAAGAGAGAGAGGGTAGGGGAGATATAGATAGATTGGGAAATTGGAGATGAGTGATAGACAGAGAGGGAGAGAGAGACAGTGAGACAGACAGAGAGAGCGGACGAGATAGAGATAGATTGGGAAATAGATGAGTAGTGATAGAGAGACACACACAGTGAGACAGGGTGAGAGAGAGCGGGGGAGGAGAGGAAGATAGAGATAGACTGGGAAATAGAAGACGAGAGAGACAGACACAGAGAGACAGAGAGTGAGAGAGAGAGGGAGGAGAGGAAGATAGAGATAGACTGGGAAATAGAAGACGAGAGAGACAGACACAGAGAGACAGTGAGAGAGACAGAGAGAGAGTGAGAGAGAGAGAGTGAGAGAGCGGAGGAGAGGAGATAGAGATAGACTGGGAAATAGAAGACGAGAGAGACAGACACAGAGAGACAGAGAGTGAGAGAGAGGAGGAGAGGAAGATAGAGATAGACTGGGAAATAGAAGACGAGAGAGACAGACACAGAGAGACAGTGAGAGAGACAGACAGTGAGAGAGAGAGAGAGGAGGAGAGGAGATAGAGATAGACTGGGAAATAGAAGACGAGAGAGACAGACACAGAGAGACAGTGAGAGAGACAGAGAGAGAGTGAGAGAGAGAGAGTGAGAGAGCGGAGGAGAGGAGATAGAGATAGACTGGGAAATAGAAGACGAGAGAGACAGACACAGAGAGACAGAGAGTGAGAGAGAGGAGGAGAGGAGATAGAGATAGACTGGGAAATAGAAGACGAGAGAGACAGACACAGAGAGACAGTGAGAGAGACAGACAGTGAGAGAGAGAGAGAGGAGGAGAGGAGATAGAGATAGACTGGGAAATAGAAGACGAGAGAGACAGACACAGAGAGACAGTGAGACAGACAGACAGACAGTGAGAGAGAGAGAGTGAGAGAGCGGAGGAGAGGAGATAGAGATAGACTGGGAAATAGAAGACGAGAGAGACAGACACAGAGAGACAGTGAGACAGACAGACAGTGAGAGAGAGAGAGGAGGAGAGGAGATAGAGATAGACTGGGAAATAGAATATGAGAGAGACAGACACAGAGAGACAGTGAGAGAGACAGAGTGAGAGAGCGGAGGAGAGGAGATAGAGATAGACTGGGAAATAGAATATGAGACAGACACAGAGAGACAGCGAGACAGACAGACAGTGAGAGAGAGAGAGAGGAGGAGAGGAGATAGAGATAGACTGGGAAATAGAAGACGAGAGAGACAGACACAGAGAGACAGTGAGACAGAGACTGAGAGAGAGAGGAGGAGGAGAGGAGATAGACATGGAAATAGGAGATGAATGATAGACAGAGAGAGACAGTGAGACAGACAGAGAGTGAGAGAGCGGAGGAGAGGGAGTTGAAATAGATTGGGAAATAGGAGGTGACTTGGTAGACACAGAAAGAGAGAAGGAGAGAGACAGAGAGAGAGAGAGAGACAGAGAGTGAGGGAAGCGGGACATGGGAAAGGGCAAGGTCATCAGCACCGTCAGCCTGGGTGGAGACGGCAGTGCAGCGCAACCACTCAGATGCGCGGTCATGCATTCACGTGCTTTGTGTGTGTGTGTGTGTGTGTGTGTGTGTGTGTGTGTGATGTGCGGGTCTGGTCGAAACATGGACGCAGCGGTTGTTGTTGTCGTTGTCGTTGTTGTTAGAAGAGCTAGGATGAGTGTGTGTTTGTATTTTGTATTTTTGTATTTTGTATTTCTTTTTATCACCACAGATTTCTCCCCCAGGGAGAGCGCGTCGCTACACTACAGCGCCACCCTTTTTTTTTTCTTTTTTTTTTGTATTTTTTCCTGCATGCAGTTTTATTTGTTTTTCCTATCGATGTGGATTTTTCTACAGAATTTTGCCAGGAACAACCCTTTTGTTGCCGTGGGTTCTTTTACGTGCGCTAAGTGCGTGCTGCACACGGGACCTCGGTTTATCGTCTCATCCGAATGACTAGCGTCCAGACCACCACTCAAGGTCTCGTGGAGGGGGGAGGGGGGGGGATATCGGCGGCTGAGCCGTGATTCGAACCAGCGCGCTCAGATTCTCTCGCTTCCTAGGCGGACGCGTTACCTCTAGGCTATCACTCCACTATGTGTGTGTGTGTGTGTGAGTGAGTGTATATGTATGTGTGTGTGTGTGAGTGAATGAGTGTGTGTGTGTGTGTGTGTGTGTGTGTGTGTGTGTGTGTGCATGCGAGACCGCGTTACGCATGAACACCCGCGCATGAGCATGCATGCACGCACGTGCACGCATGTTCCGACACATGCATACACGATCCCATCCGCGCAAGCAAGCAAGATTCAACTTGCTTTTTTCATCCAGGAATGAAACCTGTATTGTGTAGTGTGGCTTTATACATTCACAATGCCTTAATATGATTGCGTATTGCTATAACTTAGATTACAGTAATGATGTGAATTGTCCATTATAATAACCATCTGAAGCTTTTATGTTTTGCACTGTATTTTTTTTTTGGTAAACTAATTGTTTGATTGGAATATGACTTTCCCCTTCAGTTAGGGGCTTTGGTCTAAATCTGAATAAATCATCTCTCTCTCTTCTCTCTCTCTCTCTCTCTCTCTCTGTCTCTCTCTCTTTTCGTTACAAGTACAATCCGCGACACCAACAAGATAATGGTACCGTTACTTGGACTCGATTTGTTTAAATCTAGTCTCACTTACTCTGGTGGATGTCTCTGGAACAACATCTTATCTAGTTTCAATGTTCATACCAGTCTCAATGTTTTCAACAACAAAAAGGAAAAAAAAAGAAAAAAAAAAGAAAAGGTATCATGACTATCTGATGGAAAGCTTTGCTGATTCTATCTATGTAGAAATTAAGTATCTGATAGAAAATGTTGCTATTTCTGTCTATGAATTCAGAAATTCATATAATGGTACTACTATTCTCAAAGACGTCTTAATGGTACTATTCTCAAAGACGTCTTTCTCCCTCCCTCCCTCCCTCCCTCCCTCCCTCTGTGTCTCTGTTGGTCTGTCTGTCTGTCTGTCTTTCTCTATTTTCTCTACATTTCTTGGCGCATATACGTTATTCTAAAGGGTGTGTTTGCGTTTGTGTGTACAATTCCCCTGTAGTCCTTTCCATGGTTTGTAATGATGTGATGCTTTGATTTTTTTTTTTTTTTTTTTTTTCTTTCTCGTTTGATGTGATCAATCTTCTTTTGGGGGCTGGATGAATTTCAGCTTCAGTTTCAGTTTCAGTAGCTCAAGGAGGCGTCACTGCGTTCGGACAAATCCATATACGCTACACCACCTCTGCCAAGCAGGTGGCTGACCAGCAGCGTAGCCCAACGCGCTTTGTCAGGCCTTGAGAAAGAAATGGATGAAATGGCTGGATGAAAAAAAAAGCATTGTTGCTTATTCTATTACCCTCAGAAATCTCTCTCTCTCTCTCTCTCTCTCTCTCTCTCTCTCTCTCTCTCTCTCTCTCTCTCTCTCTCTCTCTCTCTCCCTCTCTCTCTCTCTCTCTCTCTCTCTCTCTCTCTCTCTCTCTCTCTCTCTCTCTCTCTCTCTCTCTCTCTCAGAATTATCGTTGCACCCCAAGATAATCTTGACAGCAGATTTCTGCGTGCGATTCAAGGGGCACAACTGGTGAGATCGTTTTTAAAAGTGAACACACAGTTATCGACCTTAGCTGTGGTGTGTGTGTGTGTGTGTGTGTGTGTGTGTGTGTGTGTGTGTGTGTGTGCGTGTTTGAAGATGGGGTGGGATGAGTTGTCAGGGAGGTAATGGAGAAAGCTTGCAAATTCATGTCGTGTTCTGTTGTTCCCTTCTTTCTTTCTTTCTTCTTTTTTTTTTTTTTTTTTTAATGAATTTGATCACAGGAACTAAACAAAAACTGTCTTCCCTCACAATTGACACGATCCAACTTGGCAGTACATCCATCCCTCTTTCCTAGGTCAGTCAGGAACCTCGGTGTTGTTGTCCTTGACCATACACTGCCCTGTCCATGCAAAAATTTATCAGTCAGACATGTCAGTCCTGCTGGGCTGTCAACTGCGGCGCATCAGTGCCTCTTCCTTGTCTATAGTTTCTCCAGTTTTAGAGTTATGCATGCGCGTGAATGACTGGTGCGAAAGCGCTTTGATTTGTCTCTGCACAAGGTTCAGCGCTATATAAATACCATTATTATTATTATTATTATCACATGTTGAGTGATGCACTCAAAGCCTGATTTCTGCGCGGTTGGGTTAGCGTATATGGATATATGTGGTGTGGTGTAGCGTATATGGATATATGCCCCCCTCTCTCTCCTTTCCTCCTATTCCCTCATGTGTTCCGCGAAAGATTGGTTGATTGTAGGTGGCAAAGTTGGAATTCTCATATCCAGGACAGTGACAGATTCAGTGCGTATAGAATTATCCATAATTTAGATAGCGTTCCTGTTGATATGCGTATGAAAAAGTGCTAGAGGTTTGAAGTGTTTAATGGCGAAATGTAGGTTCGGTGTCTCTGATGTTCTTTCTCGTCAGTACCGCTAAAAAGGCAGTCAAACATTTGTAATTTGTTATGCCCATGATGCAGAGAATCAACGGAAGACGAGGTTCATTTTGTGCCCAGTTGTCCAGCATTGAGAAATGTCAGAGAGCAATTCATTCCACTCAAGTTCTATAGACAACCTTGTTTATTTACACTCGTTTCGTTTTTGTCGTCTACGAACGAAACTGTTGTACAACATTTTGCTTTATATTTACACGGAGAACTTAAACAACGCAGTGCTTATTTAACGTAAATTTTCTTTGTGTTGATATGCGACTTTATGTCAGTTCCATGCGTACCCCCTTCTAAGGGGCTATGGCCTATGTGAATAAAACGTCTGCGTCTACGTCCTACTCCCACACCTCGCCTTGCAAAAATGATAACGAAAATAACAACAACAATAATAATAATAATAATAATAATAGTGATAATAAGAGTAATAATAGTAATGGTGATGATGATGATACTACTACTACTACTACTACTAATAATAATAATAATAATAATAATAATAATAACAATAATAATATAACAACAACAACAATAATAACAACAACAACAACAAAACAATAATAATAATGATAATAATAATGATGATGAAGATGATGATAATAATGATAATGATGATGATAATGATAATAATAATGATAATCATGATCATGATGATGACTGATAATAATAAGAGTAATAATGATAATGATGATGATGATGGGAAGTAGAAAGAGGAGGAGGATAAATAACAACAGCAAGAACAGTATATTAATATTTCTCTCTGCATTTTTTTCTTTTCTCTTTCTTTTTTTTTTTTCTTTCTTTTTTTTTCTTTGTTCTTTCTTTTATTTTTTTCCGCTATCCAGGCGATCTCAGCAGTTTGACGAAGTCGGCAAGCCATAGCACTGCTGGGGGTCGGGGGTCACAAGGGGCAGACAAGGCAGCGGGCCTTGCAAAAATGATAACGAAAATAACAACAACAACAACAACAATAATAATAATAATAATAATGATAATAATAATAATAATAGTGATAATAAGAGTAATAATAGTAATGGTGATGATGATGATACTACTACTACTACTACTACTGCTACTACTACTACTACTACTACTACTACTACTAATAATAATAATAATAATAATAACAATAATAATATAACAACAACAACAATAATAACAACAACAACAACAAAACAATAATATTAATGATAAAAATAATGATGATGAAGATGATGATAATAATGATAATGATGATGATAATGATAATAATAATGATAATCATGATCATGATGATGACTGATAATAATAAGAGTAATAATGATAATGATGATGATGATGGGAAGTAGAAAGAGGAGGAGGATAAATAACAACAGCAAGAACAGTATATTAATATTTCTCTCTGCATTTTTTTCTTTTCTCTTTCTTTTTTTTTTTTTTTTCTT
>NC_134889.1:25530375-25535375 GCF_041734735.1 Babylonia areolata | reverse complement strand
GAATGAAAGAAGAAAGAAGAAGAAGAAGAAGAACTCCTGTCCACAGGTCTAGCACACCAGCTCAGCAAATTCTTCAGCATGGTCAGGGCATTTCTTCAGCACGTCACGCTTGAAGCTGCGGCAGGCACGGGCGTCATTTCCGCACACCGACGTCATGCAGATGTCGAACTCGGATACGTCGTCCTTGTCGGCGATGAGGCAGCGGGCCAGGGGCCGGGAAGTGAAGATGGGACCGCACAGTCTGGCGGCCAGGGCCTTCTTCTGGGCTCCGCAGGCCTGGAAGTCCTTGGTGATAGTCTGACACCTGCCGCTGTGTGTGTGGGAGTGTGGGAGAGAAAATTATGTGCATTATGTTGGTTGTTGTTTTTTTTTTTACTCACTTGTGTAAACAAAGTGAGTCTATGTTTTAACCCGGTGTTCCGTTGTCTGTGTGTGTGTGTGTGTGTCCGTGTGTCTGTGGTAAACTTTAACATTGACATTTTCTCTGCACATACTTTGTCAGTTGACACCAAATTTGGCATAAAAATAGGAAAAATTCAGTTCTTTCCAGTCATCTTGTTTAAAACAATATTGCACCTCTGGGATGGGCACAAAAAAAAAATGAAGCCTAATTATATGCAAACTGCATTTACTGTAAAATTTATTTATTTTTTTTATTCTCCAAACTTGGCACTTTGATCTGATATTCTGACCCAACAACAAGAGCAGTCATTATTATCATTTTTTTGTTCAAACAGGAACTTTTTTTGTTAAGCATGGAAGTTTTAATTATTTTGCAAACGTTTTGGTGCAGATAGTAAAAAAAGGGAAATTACTCTGTAATTAATGCTAGGGGACTTAATTCGCTTTAAACTGATCTTTCTCATCTTAAACATTACCTTTTGAAAATATGCACAATACATAAAAAGCTTGGATTTTTTTTTTCAGTGTATCACAAGTGAGTCTTGAAGGCCTTGCCTCTCTTGGTTTTTTTTTGGTTTTTTTTTTGGTTTTTTTTTTTTTTTGCATCACATTGTAAAGTATTGTTTTGTTTCGTTTCGTTTCGAATCGTATCGTATTGTGTCGTACAGTACTGTGTCTTGCCGTAAACTAATGTATCGTATCCGTAGCGTATCGCCCTGTACCATATCATTCCTCTTCCATCACTACTGACACAATCAAACTTGTCAGTACATCCATCCCTCTTTCCAGTTCAGTCAGGAAACTCGGTGTTGTCCTTGACAACACACTGTCCATGCAAAAATTTTACCAGTCAGACATGTCAATCCTGCGGCGCATCAGTTCCATCCGGAAATATCTGTCCATTGACGCAACATCTAGACTTGTCGTTTCTCTCATTCTCTCTCGCCAAGACAACTGTAACTCTATTGTCTGGTTTGCCTGCTTCATCCATTCAGTCCCTTCAGTCGCTTACAAAAGTCTGCTGCCCGACTCGTCCTCAGAAAGAAAAGATCTGAGCACATCACTCCTCTTTTGCAACATCTCCACTGGCTCCCCGTCTCACACAGAATTAAGTACGATATCAGCACTCTATGTTATAAATGTATTCACAAATCAGCTCCTTCCTATCTCTATGGCTGCCTTCACCTCCACACTCCATCTCGCTCTCTACGATCGGCTTCGTGTCCACTCATACCCAGATTCAAACACTCGACTATTGGCCGCCGTTCTTTCTCTGTCTCTGGACCTTGCAATTGGAATGAACTTCCTCTTTCGCTCGTCAAGTCTTCGCACTCAGCTCTTTCAAGTCTGGCCTTAAAACCCACCTCTTCCCAAAATAGCCTCCCTTCCCTGCCTCTTCCTTGTCTTTAGTTTCTACAGTATTAGAGTTATGCATGCGTGTGAATGACTGGTGCGAAAGCGCTTTGATTTGTCTCTGCACAAGATTCAGCGCTATATAAATACAATTATTATTATTATTACTATTATATCGTGCCGTACTGTACCGTACCGCATCGTACCGTCTCGTATCGTGCTGTACCGTGTCCGTACCGTACCACACTGCAGCGTCCCGTATCGCAACGTACCACACTTTATCGTACTCTAATGTACAGTATGCATCGAATCGTATCGTGTCGTTTTGTGTCGTACAGTACCGTATCGCACTGTACCGTGCCGTACCGCATCGTACCGTATCTTACCGTCTCTTACAGTACGTGTCGTGTCCTATCGTGAGTATAGCATCACATCGTAATGTATCGTTTGTGTTCTTATTGCATTGTATCCTGTATTACCATATCCTACATGTACCTTACCGCATCGTACTGTACCGTAATGTACCGTATCATACCGTACCGTTACGTATCCGTACCGTAGCCTTCCGTACCTTACCGCATCGTACTGTGCCGTAATGTACCGTATCATACCGTACCGTTACGTATCCGTACCGTAGATTTCCGTACCTTACCGCATCGTACTGTACCGTAATGTACCGTATCATACCGTACTGTTACGTATCCGTACCGTAGATTTCCGTACCTTACCGCATCGTACTGTACCGTAATGTACCGTATCATACCGTACCGTTACGTATCTGTACCGTAGCTTTCCGTACCGCACCGCATCGTAGCGTCCCGTGTTGTATCGTAACGTACCGTATCCGTACTGCACCGCGTCATACCGTACCGTACCGTACCGCATCGTATCTCACCGCAACGTACCCGTGCCTTAGTGTGCTGTGTACCGTGTCATACCTTATCAGTACGATACGGTACGGGTAGATTGCGCGTGTCATACCGTGCCGCATACGTACCGTATCACGCCGTCTCGTGTACGTATGGCACGCTACGGGTATGTTGCGATCACGGATTCGGACAATATGGTGCGGTACGCGTACCGCACAGCACTGACGGCCTTGACCCTCAGGAAAGGAAGGGAACTGACCTCTGGATGATGTCGGCCTTGTCGAGGGCGTCGTGCAGGATGGTCACGGCGTGGTTGCTGTTGTCGTCGCTGTTGTAGCCGTACAGCTCGTGGCGTCGGTCCGTCAGGGTGCCCCTGCTGCTGCCGTCCCCTGGGGAGGGACATCCACCACCACCATCACCACCATCACCACCACCACCACCACCACCACCACAACAACAACAACAAGACCTATAGTTGCTCATGAACAAATATAATAGCGAGATATCTACAAGTCACAATATTTGAATAAAATAAAATAGAATATAAAAATGAAACACCTTGCTAAAGACTTGTTTTACTCCTTAACAGGATTCAAGAAAGAAAAAGAAACACACACACACACACACACACACACACACACACACACACACACACACACACACACACACACACACAAACCAAAAAAAAACCCCAAAAAAACCCAAACAAACAAGCAAAAACCACCAACCACTGTGGCAAAGTGGTTAATATCATGGACTGGCAACTCGGATGACACAGGTTTAAGCCCCATCACTAGTGGGTTGGTTTGGTTTTTTTTGGTTTTTGTTGTTGTTGTTTTTTTCGGCCTGTGGCCAGCTCCTACCCAAAGGTGACTGTGCTATGGTCTCAAATGAGATTTCAGCTTGCAGTTTAAGTTTCTTAAGGAGGCGATACTTGCGTTCAGACAAATCCACATATGCTGCACCACATCTACTAGATAGATGCCTGACCAGCAGCATAACCCAACGCGCTTGATCAGGCCTTGAGTGCATGCTTATTAAAACTATATTTATTTATTTATTTATCATTATTATATTATTATTATTATTATTATTATTACTACCTTTTTCCATATTACAATTATTATTTATTTCTTTATTTATTTATGTAAGCTTATCTATTATTTATTCACCTTTTTTTTCCTCAAGGCCTGACTAAGCACGTTGGGTTACGCTGCTGGTCAGGCATCTGCTTGGCAGATGTGGTGTAGCGTATATGGTTTTGTCCGAACGCAGTGACGCCTCCTTGACCTACTGAAACTGAAACTGAAACTATAACTATATTTGTTTACTTATCAGAGTGGATTTCTTTTTTACATAAATTTGCCAGAGGACAACACTCTCGTTACCATGGGTTCTTTCCCCCCCCCCCCCCCCCCCCCCCCCCAGTGCGCCAAGTGCGTGCTACACACGGGACCGCGGTTTATCGTCCCATCCGAACGACTAGGCACTCAGTTCAAAAGACCCTCGCGAGACAATATTCTTCTTCTTCTGCGTTCACTCGTATGCACACGAGTGGGCTTTTACGTGTATGACCGTTTTTACCCCGCCATGTAGGCAGCCATACTCCGTTTTCGGGGGGGTGCATGCTGGGGTATGTTCTTGTTTCCATAACCCACCGAACGCTGACATGGATTACAGGATCTTTAACGTGCGTATTTGATCTTCTGCTTGCATTTACACACGAAGGGGGTTCAGGCACTTGCAGGTCTGCACATATGTTGACCTGGGAGATCGTAAAAATCTCCACCCTTCACCCACCAGGCTCCGTCACTGTGATTCGAACCCGAGACCCTCAGATTGACAGTCCAACGCTTTAACCACTCGGCTATTGCGCCCGTCACACGAGACAATATATTGTCAGGAAAAACTAGACGCTCAGTTTGATTTTCCAGTCACGCTCAGTTTGATTTTCCAGTCACGCTCAGTTTGATTTTCCAGTCACGCTCAGTTTGATTTTCCAGTCAAACTCGTGGAGAAAGAACGCGAGCGGGATTTGAACCCACGCCCTCAAGGACTCTCTCTGTATTGGCAGCTGAGTGTCTTAAACCATTCTGCCACCTTCTTCCTTGACAACAAGACAGCCATCCGTTTGTCACCATCAGTCTGAGGGATTTCCAAGATCACACCGAATAAAGTACAAGATCAGAACTCTATGTTATAAATGTATTCACAAATCTGCCCCTTCCTATCTCTGCGGCTGCCTTCACTTCTACACTCATTCTCGCTCTCTACAATCGGCTTCGGATCCACTCTGTTTACGCATACCCAGATTCAGACACTCGACTCGTTCTTTCTCTGTCTCTGGATCTTGCAATTGGAATGAACTTCCTCTTT
>NC_134889.1:25470375-25525375 GCF_041734735.1 Babylonia areolata | reverse complement strand
GTGTGTGTGTGTGTGTGTTGAATAATGGAAAGATATCGGACTTGCTTGGTTTTGATGTGACTGAGTGTTATATTGTTATGCACAATTATGTTGTATGCCCAATTTTACCGATTTGTAAATTTTTTTTTTTTTTAATGTATCACAGACTTCACCACACTTAATATTCTCCACGAGATGATAAAGGTATTCTGATTCTGATTGTACAGAGATCTTTTTTTTTCTTTTTGGCTGGCAGCAAAAACACAGATGAGAGAGGGTGAGGGTGAAGTGGGGGGTGTGGGGTGGGGGGGTAGAGGAGTGGGTGGGTGGCGTGGGGTGGTGTGGGGCGGATGGTGGGAGGGGAGGGGAGGGTGGGGTGGTTGTGAGGGAGGGAGGAAGGGTGTGGTAGTGGTGGTGGTGGTATTGTAGAGGGTGGGGGGGAGGATCAGCGGAGGAGGGGGGGGAAGGTGAGGGGGTAACTGTGTATGTGAAGTGGTGGATTCCGAAAGGCTGCCACCTTGAACAGGCTAACAATAGAATTAACAACCACACACACACACACACACACACACAGACACACACACACACCCGCGCGAGCGCATACACACACAGACACACACACGTTCACACACACTTTCACACACACACACACACACACACACACACACACACACACACACACACACACACACACACACACACACACACAAGCACAAAGAGCGCAATTTTTCTTTCCAAATAACCCCCTCCCTAATCCAGCCACCCCCCACCCCCCGTTCCCCACCACCCCCACACCCACCCCCCGGCTCCCATCCGCTCCGCCCTCGTCTGACATCACTTTCAATGAAAAAGACGTGAAAGTAAAGAAAGAAAGAAAAACAGAAAAGAAAAGACAGACAGATAGATAGATAGATAGATAGAAAAAGAAAAGAAAAAAGAATAGATAGAGATATAGATAGATAGAAAAAGAAAAGAAAAAGAAGATAGATAGATAGATAGATAGATAGAAAAAGAAAAGAAAAATAGATAGATAGATAGATAGAAAAAGAAAAAAAAATGGATAGATAGATAGACAGATAGAAAAGAAAGAAAGAACGACAAAACGAAAAGAAAAGAAAGAAGAAAGAAAAGAAATTTTAAAAAAAGAAAGAAAAAAAGAAGAAAAGAAAAGAAAGAAAGGAAGAACAAAAACAAAACAAAAGAAAGAGAAGAAAAGAAAAAGAGTTGACCTTGATGTCGTAGTTGTCACAGGTGAGGTCTGCCAGCCGGTACTTGCAGAGCAGTTCCACTTTCTCCGTCTCTCCGTTGAACATGGTCAGGTTCCCGTAACGTGTGATGGAACAGGTGGCCCGCTCTGGCACCAGGGACAATTTGTATTGTATTGTGTTATACTGTGTGTGTGTGTGTGTGTGTGTGTGTGTGTGTGTGTGTGTGTGTGTGTGTGTGTGTGTGTGTGTGTGTGTGTTGTTGTTGTTGTTGTTGTTGTTTTTTGGTCACCACAGAATATTTTGTGTGAAATGAAATTCGGACTGCTCTCCACACGCTGCTACACTTAGAGCGTCCCCTCCTCCCCCTCTCCGCCCCCCCTTTTTTTCTTTTTTTGTATTTTTCCTGCCAGCAATTTTTATTTGTTTTTCCTTTCCAAGTGGAATTTTTTACAGAATTTTGCCAGGGACAACCCTTTGGTTGCCGTGGGTTCTTTTACGTGCGCTAAGCGCATGCTGCACACGAGAACTCGGTTTTATTATCATCTCATCCGAATAACTAACGCCCAGACCACCTCTCAAGATCTTGTGGAGGGGGGGGGGGAGAAAAAATACTAGCGACTGTGCCGGGATTCGAACCAGTGCGCTCAGATTCTCTCGCTTCCTAGGCGAACGCGTTACCTCTAGGCCATCACTCCATAAACCGCTGAAGAGTTCTGTCCCGTAAAAGTTAGATGCGCATGCGTAAAATCCAAGATGGCCGCGGAATTTTCCGTCGGTCTATTAGTAATATCCACGACGGAGGCAACAGCTGAGTGGTTAAAGCCTCAGACTTTCATTCTTTAACTCACTCAGTACGACCAGTCCTCTCTTCTCCTCTACACGGACCCCTCGGATGTCCAGTGGGTGTCTGAATGACCCAACCTTTAGCTTCCGTCGTCAGAATTGTGGTATTCTTTGTTAACATTCACGTTTCAAGTATAAGAGCCTTCCGCTTGCAATATTTTGATGATGGTAATTGGGGTGAAACGCTGTTAACGTCGTCTCTTTCGCCGTTCGTATGGAGAGAGTTAAGGGTCCCGGGTTCGAATGCCGGTCACGGCGCATGTTGGGGGTTAAGGGTAGGGTGGAGATTTTTCCCGTCTCTCATGTCCAGATGTACAGACCTGCTATAGTGCCTGAACCCCCTTCGTGAAAATGCGCAAGCAGAAGATCAATTGTGGCAGGTCCACTTCCTTTGCATTAACTGTACTTGACTATGTGTGTATACATATATGTATGTGTACATAACTACATGCATGTATATGAATGTGTATTGTGTATGCGTGTGTTTATGTAAGTTTATGCCTGCCTATGTGTGTTTGTGTTAGGGTAGCTGTTAGATACACATGTATGTTAAAATGCATGCGTGTGTGTGTGTGTGTGTGTGTGTGTGTGTGTGTGGTCATATTTTGGTGTGTGTATGTAACAGATGTAATGTTTCATTTTAACAAAAGCGTATTTGTAAATCACCTAGAGCAGATTTAAGGATAATGTGCTATATAAGTATCCATTATTATTATTATTATTATTATTATTAAGATCAAATACGCTCGTTAAAGATACAGTAATCCATGTCAGCGTTGGGCTGGTTATGGAAACAAGAACACACAAGACATGCTCACACGCCCCCTACCTCCACCCCCACCCCGCCACCCCCTACGAAAACGAAAGAAAGACTGCCTACATGGCGGGGCGGTGGGGGGAGGGGGTGGGGGGTGGGAGGGGGGTCATACACGAATGTTTATCAGCAGCATAATGATATTGTACTTTTGTTTGTTTTTCAACAACATCATCATCATCATCATCATCTTCTTCTTCTAATTCTTCGTTCGTGGGCTGCAACTCCCGCGTTCTACACGAGTGGGCTTGGCACCACGTGAATGACCGTGTTTACCCCGCAATGTAGGCAGCCATACTCCGTTTTCTGGGGTGTTTCTCAACATGACGCGTCATGATATATTTTTTCTTGCACTTTGAGCATTCTGATATCCTAGCAGAATCGACAGGAAGAAAATCCATCTGCAGAGACCCAGGCTTTGACACACAACCAACAGACCTGGAGGAATCTGGTCAATTGTCACTGGCTGTCAAAACCAACAGCCATGGAATTTAGTTACGTTGTCTATCTGTTTGTCTCTTTGCTGTCTATCTATTTATCTATCTATCTGTCTGTCTATCTATCTATCTATCTATCTATCTATCTATCTATCTATCTATCGACTATCTATCTATCGACTATATCTATCGACTGTCTATCTATCTATCTATCTATCTATCTATCAACTGTCTGTCTTATCGATCTATCAGCAGCAGCAACATCACCAGCACTATCATCATCATTTTCATTATCATAATCATTTAAATTATTTTCACCATCATCATAATCATCATCAGCAGAAGTACCTGCTGCAGCAGCAGTTGTAGCAGTAGCAGCAGAAGCAGAGTGGTTAAAAGCGTTGGACTTTCAATCTGAGGGTCCCGAGTTCGAATCACGGAAACGGCGCCTGGTGGGTAAAGGGTGGAGATTTTTCCGATCTCCCAGGTCAACATATGTGTAGACCTGCTAGTGCCCGAACCCCCTTCGTGTGTATAAGCACGCAGAAGATCAAATACGCACGTTAAAGATCCTGTAACCCATGTCAGTGATCGGTGGGTTATGGAGACACGAAAATACCCAGCATGCATGAACCACGACAGAGTCATCGGCAAGTCGATGTTGGTCGTGTAACGGGAAGAAGAAGAAGAAGAAGAAGATCAGTATCAGCAGTACTAGGAGCACTAGCAGTAGTAATAGTGTCATTATTACTCACCTGCAGAAGTGGAAACTGCCAAGCAGAGTAGCACAAAGGCCGAGAGAGTGGACAGAGGAAGCGTCATCTTTGCTGTGGGTCTGGAACCACTCGCTCCTGCTTGGGACAGGAGGGGGGGGGAGTGAAAACCACTCTTCGTGAAGAATGAACAACCATTGAAATATGTTCAACAAATAGCAGAGAGTGGTAACTCTCTCCATTAACAAGGTACACAACTTCAAGTCAGTGCTGCTTACGCTTCCGATTCAGCTAGCTAGCACGCAGGTGAAATAAAAAGGTACATTGGAACAAACCCAGACACTTCCTCAAAAAAAAGGAAGCGCCGGGCCTGTCCTTATACCGATCATCTGACATGTGCACACAGAAGCAAAGACAGAAGAAATGTGCAAACACAAATTAGCTTTTATTCAAGACTGGCATAGCCTCTTTAATCCTGAATACGCCACACAGAACACATGGACAATACAGAATGTTCCAACGTATCTTTTATTTTACCTGTGTTTGTTCCAATGTACCTTTTATCTTATCTGTGTGCTAACTGAAATGGTAGCGTAAGCAGCACTGACTTGAAGTTGTGTACCTTGTTATTGGAGAGAGTTACCACTCTTTACTATTTATTATATGTATTCAGAATACCTCCTATAATGATTTTAAAAAAAAGAGGGAAAAGCTCTCGGTGAAGGCTGTTCGTCAAATGTCCAGTTTTGCTGCGAACTGAACAGTTATGTTTGAGAGACAGAGAGAGAGGGTGGGGGGAGTGGGGGGGAGAAAGAGAGAGAGTGGAAGAGAGAGAGAGGGGGTGGGTTCCAGATTCGAGTATTTTATTTTATTCATATAAAAGCCATTGCTCCTCACGAAGGAGTACAGTGGACACATGAGCGCAGTTATTGAAGATAATCAGGAATTCACAACAAATCTGGAATGTGATCCTTTGTACGAGTAAATTAGCATATTATTTCTTATGACTTTTTTTTTTTTTTTTTTTTTTTGAGAGGTAAGAAGCAAACTTGAGCGAACTAAACTGGGATATCTATAAACTGTAAGTGGGATATACTGTGTTCTCAAACTTGTTAACTCACTCAGTACGGCCAGTCCTCTCTTCTCCTCTACACAGACCCCTCGGATGTCCAGTGAGTGTCTGAATGACCCAACCTTTAGCTTCCGTCATCAGAGCTGTGGTATTATTTGTCAACATTCACCTCTTCAGTATAAGAGCGTTCCGCTTGCAATATTTTGATGATGGTAATTGGGATGAAACGCTGTTAACGTCGTCTCTTTCGCCGTTCGTATGAGAGAGTTTTAAAGCAGTACAACAACAGAGAACAATATGCAGCTCGTCTTAATTTCCACTTTTAGACAGACAGACAGAAAGGCAGAAAAATGCATGAATTTTACAATTAGCAAAAAAAAAACCGAATAACTAGAATAAGATAGAATAAAACAAACAAAAAATCCCAATAGAAAACATTTCTACATAAACAAAAAAATAGGATCCCTTATGTATATGGATGGACAACCAATGCTTTTAAGGAAATGTACTAGAAATAAATGACATGTATTTGTGAACAAAATACTAACCACGAACATGTTCGTACCTGCAAAGTCATAAAGCAATAATAATTTTTAAAAAATAATGAAAAATAAAAAGATATCCCAGTAAGTTCTGTCAAAACGTAACTGACAAACCAGCTTTAATCCACGATCTTGGTGTTGTTGATTGGCGGGTTAAAAACGGTCATACACATTAAAAGTCCACTCGTGTACATACGAGTGAACGTGGGAGTTGCAGCCCACGACTGAAGAAGAAGAAGGTGTTGTTGATGGCGCTGATTTTGTTTGTTTGTTTGGTGTTGTTGTTTTTGTTTGTTTGTTTTTTTGTTTTGTTTCGTTTTGTTTGTTTGTTGTTTGTTTTGTTGTTTGTTTTTTGTGTGTTTTTTTTAGCCTTATCAAACAGTCCCATAGGCATGTACTTATGGATGTTGGATATGTTTTTCTTCTTTTTTTCCAATCTAAAAAGCACATTAAATGGATAAATATCAAAAACTAATAATTTTTAAAAAAGATTTAAATCACACACGCGCGCGCATACGCACACGCACGCACGGACACACACGCACACACACACATACATATATACACACACGCACCCGCGCGCACGCGTGCACTTGCTATTTATTTGTTGACTTGCTAGTCAATTGTAACGACGTTTCAATTGGCAAATTGTTGCGCTAAAACTCTCCATCACTTGTCTGCCTCTCTCTTCCTCTCTCTCTCTCTCTCTCTCTCTCTCAATGCAAATGAATTGTGGTTTCAACCTGGAACATCCGCAGAATCGCCATGTCCTTTGTGTGCATATAACGTAGATGACGAAAAGCATTTTTGTTTCATTGTAAATTGTACGATAAAGTAAGAGAACAAAAAATATTTTTTTCAAATCTCATCTTGTTAAAAGGCATGATGGTGGGTTTTTTTTTCTGTTTTATCGTTTGATGATGAATATATCATACCGTCAGTAGCTAAATCTATTTCAGAAACACAAAAAATACGGCATAATCACACTGACCAGAACAATACCAGAGTAAATGGTGAGGATGTCCATGTGTAAAGTTTATTTTCTTATGTGAAGTTGGTAAGGTAGTTCATTGACACACTGATCTATATCACTGTCAGAATGGATGGTCGAGTTTGATTGTATAATTTAGTTTTTATCTTTTTTTTTTGTTCTGTCTTGTTTAATGTATTGTGAGGGTGTGATATTTAGATATTTGTTTGTTTGTTGATGAAACGCTCATAAGCAGAATGTTGTTCTGCACTTAAGGAGATATGAACATTAACCATCATCACCCGCTTGTCAATAGACCCTTGCAGGTAATGAGACTAAAATGTCAAAGCGTCTCTCTCTCTCTCTCTCTCTCTCTCTCTCTCTCTCTCTTATTTTCCCCCAGTTTTCTCCTTTCGGGAACTGGATGAAGAAAAAACGCATAGTTGCTTATTCTATCACCCTCAGAAATAACATTAATTCATTCATTCATTCAATCAATCTCTCTCTCTCTCTCTACGCACGAATCAGTCTGCTTGTTTTTGTTTTGTTTTTTGGGTTTTTTTGTTGTTGTTTTTAACTGTACTATCGTCAAATTTCCACAAAAAAATTTCATTCAAAACTTCAAGAGATACTTACACCAGAAGAACGCAACAAGATACTCCCAAATCCTCAGAGTGCCACAATGAAATGGAACGCTCGCTCACTGACACTGATGTCTCTGAGATGACGATAACCGTCGGAGCTGCTGGATTTTTATAGCAACCCTTGTCACAATAACGGTATTCAGCTCACAGATGGGTGTTTGTTTGTTTGTTTTATTTCTTTGTTCGTTGCTTTCGTTGTTGTTCCTTCCCCCACCTCCTCCCCCCCTTCCCCCCGACCCCCGCACCCCCCCCCCCCCCCCTCCCTCCCCAAGGCTGGCTTGGGGCGAGGCACTGGTTTGTTCCAATGGAAGCTTTGTTAGCGTGTGAGTCGGATTCAATTAACCCGATTGTGGTCCAACTGTTATGAAACAAACGAGGCGAAAACTTGAACGCACGCACGCATAGCGCCAATACATGCAAACACAAACTCTCTCTCTCTCTCTCTCTCTCTCTCTCTCTCTCTCTCTCTCACACACACACACACACACACACACACGCACACACACATTGTGTACAGGGCGTGGACATTTCACACTGATCACCTTTGGAGAATGAGAATGTAGGAATTCCATAGCCCCGATGTCTGTGCTGAATATTGGGAATGTGTGTTGCATTATTCATGACTCTTGTGTGTTACGATGACAGCGTCTTCTTGTTCAAATCCCCCAAAGGAAAACCAAACACCGAGAAGAATCTCCCCTGCCTTCTTCTCACGTAAATATTTGAACATGGGAGAAATGTACAATACAGAAACGATCATGGATTTGATTGAATGAATTTTAGATGATTTCAGAAAATAAATAAAAATAATTATTATGGCATGATAAAAACACAGTAAATCAGGCAGCTATAATTGCACGCACGCTTTTTTTTTTTCCTTTGTTTTGTTTTGTTTGTCTGTTTGCTTGTTTGTTTGTTTGTTTGTTCAATGCAAACAGTTTTCGTAGGTGAACGCGCGAGCAAATGTTACAAAGCAACGATGGCGCTTGGTTTCATGTAATGTACCGCCACAATAACAATTTATTTCAATGTTTTAAAAAGAAATAAAAGAAAAAAAATCAATCATTATTATACAGCATTCGCACAACATAAATGAATATGATATCATCCAATGTTTAAATGAAAGAATGGAGTATTGATTAAGTAGCTGATCGCTTGATCGATTGCATGAAGGAACGAACAAATAACCGACATAATTATGGAAATAAAGAAAGAAAGAAAGAAAGAATGAAAGAATGAATGAATTAATGAATGAATGAATGAACAGGTGTTCGCATGGATCTCGGCCGAAGGAAACTGAGACATGAAAAAATGTATGGCAGGACTATCTGTTGCGCTCGCCGATCATTCAGAAATGTCTCACATGAAGAAATGTGTCATGACTCATTGACTCATACGTAACTGCTTTGAGTCTCTCTCTCTCTCTCTCTCTCTCTCTCTCTCTCTCTCTCTCTCTCTCTCTCTCTCTCTCTCTGTGTGTGTGTGTGTGTGTGTGTGTGTGTGTGTGTGTACGTGCGTGGTGTGTGTGTGTGTGTGTGTGTGTGTGAGAGAGAGAGAGAGAGGAGGGAGGGGGAGGGGAGAGAGGGAGAGACAGAGTGTGTATGTGTACGTGTGTGCGTATTTTCGTGGGCATATGTGTGTGTGTGCGCGTGCGTGCGCATGCGTGTGCGTGTGTGCGTGCGTTTTGTGTGCGTCTGTGTGTTGTGCGTGTGCATGTGGCTGAGCGCTCGCTCGCAAGAGAGAAAGAGAGAGAGAGTGTGTGTGTTTCTATTCTCTTTTTCTTTACTTTTTTTTTCCTTTCTTTTTTTTATTTTCTCTCTTTCTTTTCATTCATTCTTTCTTTTCTTTCTATTCTTCAACCCTCCCCACCCTCACCCCCCCACCCCCCACCCCAACACACACACACACCCACACACCCCTCAACATTTCTGAGTCTGATATCATCGTTGCGGAATCCTCGTTGAACGAATTATTCCCAGAGAAAGGACACATTAATCCTGGCATCTGCTTGCGATGGAGAGCGCGCCGGATGGTCGTTCGTTCCGGACAATAAAAGAGGTTTTTGTGGCCTGGCCAGGTTTCCCACAGTTCTTCCCACAGTGCCATAATATAGGGCCGTAGGGTGGGTGGCTGGGTGGGTGAGTGGTGGTGAGGGGGTGGTGGTGGGGAGTGGTGGGGTGGAGTTATGGTGGACGTTTGAATTCGAGCTTGGAATGCAGAAGACAGATTTTTTTTTTTTTTTTTTTAACGAAAAAAGGTCAGTCAGTGTGTGTGTTCGTTCTTTAGTTTAACGTCTTTTCACTGTAAGTGATATTAGACGAGGGAAGGAAAAAACATCGAGTGGGAGGAGGGGGAGGGGGGGGAATTATTGTGTACGCATACGAGTAAGTGAAAGTGTGTGTGTGTGTGTGTGTGTGTGTGTGTGTGTGTGTGTGTGTGTGTGTGTGTGTGTGTGAAAATTACTAATTTAAGTGTGTGGGTTTTTTTTTTAATAAACAAAAAACATAACAATATAACATATTTCTAATGAAAAACTAACAACTATAACAGCGAACCAACTGGACTATTTAACAAGGAGCTGGAAAAAGTCATGTGTGTGTGTGTGTGTGTGTGTGTGTGTGTGTGTGTGTGTGTGTGTGTGTGTGTGTGTGTGTGTGTTGGGAGGTTCAGTGTATGTGTGTGGGGTGGGAGGGGGATGGAGGGGGCTGGGGGCGTAGGGGGTAGGTGTGGGTGTGTGTGTGTGTGGTGGGTGGGGTGGTCGTTTGCCTGTGTGTGTGTGTGTGTGTGTGTGTGTGTGTGTGTGTGTGTGTGTGTGTGAGTGTACGCGTACGCACGCGCGCGCGCGCTCATTTATGAAATGTGTTGTGTTCTGATACTGCAGTACATTGTATAGTATTTCATCGTACTGTATTACGTTGTTGTTGTTTTTTTCTTACAACAGATGATTTCTATGGTCTGAAAATGGAACTGTTCTTCCACAGGAGAAAGCCTTACGCCACTGAGCCGCGCCACTTCTCCCCCCCTCCCCCACCCACCCCCTCCACCTTCCCCTCCCCCAAACACCCCTCCACCTTTTCTTTCTTTTTTTTCTTCTTTTTTTTTCTTTTTTCCCCCCTTTTTGCTCTGTCTGCAAGAGTAGGCCCGTTTGTGTGAAAAGAACGGGGTCCTAAAACAGATCCTTGTGGGACGCCGTGTCCAAGTGTAAGACAAAGCAAGAAGTTTATTTCATGTGGGCCCCCTGGGAGGTCATTGAATCATCATACATTGACATGTTTTATACACACCGTATACATAACAAGAGTGATGTAAAAAAAAATTTTTTTTTTAAACCGGTAAAAAGCCTACACGAATGAACATAAAAAATACAATAACATTCCTTTTTTTTCCCACTGAAACTGATGTTATTTTCGATATACAAAGGGGGATTTCTTTTTCTGAAAAGAGACACGTTTAGTCGAAAGAAAGGCTTTGAATTTTGATTGTGTGTTTGTTTTTTGTGGGGGGTTTTGTTGTTGTTTTTTGTGGGTGTTTTTTTTGTTGTTGTTGTTGTTGTTGTTGTTGTTTTTTGTTTTGTTTTTTTCCTTTTTAATTCAGAAAATAGTAAGTGGAGTTTAACTCACTCAGTACGGCCAGTCCTCTCTTCTCCTCTACACAGACCCCTCGGATGTCCAGTGAGTGTCTGAATGACCCAACCTTTAGCTTCCGTCGTCAGAATTGTGGTATTCTTTTGTCAACATTCACCTCTTCAGTATAAGAGCCTTCCGCTTGCAATATTTTGATGATGGTAATTGGGGTGAAACGCTGTTAACGTCGTCTCTTTCGCCGTTTGTATGGAGAGAGTTAATGGAGTTTGGTCGGGTTCCATGATATGTAGGAAAATTAAATAAAAAAAGAAAGAAAGAAAGAAAGGTAGAAAAGAAAAGTAAGAAACGAAGCGGTCACTTGGGAACGAACTGTGTAGCTCGGGCTGGAAGAGGAAACGAGAAAGAGAGAGAGGGGGGGGGATGGAAGGGGTAGTGGTGGAAGGGTGGGGGTGGGGGACGCAGGAGAGTGGTGTGGAGGGGTGGAGGGGTGGAGGGGGTACGGGCGTGAGCGGGAAGGGGGGGGGGAGGGGACGGGGGGGGTCAGAGGGTGAAAGAGGTGCGAAAGTGTGAGTGACACAGAGACAGAGGCAGCTGGATATGAATACTGTATGCAATATTGAATACCGAATATTGCAGAGCCGTGAAATGAATAAAATCTTATTGATCTTTCTTTTTTTTTTTCTTTTTTTCCTTTTGTTGTTGCTGTTGTTGTTGTTCTCAATGTTGTTGTTTGTTTGTTGTTGTTGTTTTTGGATATAAAAAAAGCGTAATTTTTTGTTGCTGTTTTTGCTTTTGTTTTGTTTTTGTTTGTTGTTGTTGTTTGTTTTTTGTTGTTGTTGTTTTTTTCCTTTTTAATTCAGAAAATAGTAAGTGGAGTTTAATGGAGTTTGGTCGGGTTCCATGAGATATAGGAAAAGTAAATAAGAAAGAAAGAAAGAAAGGTAGAAAAGAAAAGTAAGAAACGAAGCGGTCACTTGGGAACGAACTGTGTAGCTCGGGCTGGAAGAGGAAACGAGAAAGAGAGAGAGAGAGAGAGAGAGAGAGAGAGAGAGAAGGGGGATGGAAGGGGTAGTGGTGGAAGGGTGGGGGTGGGGGACGCAGGAGAGCGGTGTGGTGGGGAGGGGTGGAGGGGTACGGGCCACACCCTCCCCCTCTTTTCTCTCACACATCTTCGTCAACACATCTCGCAGATCTCAGTCTGGTTTTCCGGACAACAACAACAACAACAACAACAAAACCCAAACAAACGGTCAGCGGTTTTCAAACCGAACATTTTATTGAAAGCAGCATCACTACAGACAAGTGATAACTAGTAAATTCAGAAAATTCAAACTGTATGTTAGAAAAGGGGAGAGAACAAAAAAGAAAAGTAAAATACATACTTTGTACGGATTTTCAATTGTTTTGGATATCCATGCCTAGACTGCCTGCCTGCCTATCTCTGCCATGCATCTTCAGGAAAAGTCATGACCATCCTGACATTTTCTGTCAAATCATGTATTGACTGGCACCGGGTCACCTATTTCATGACCGGTTTTGAAAATTCTGGAATTTCCTGACTACATGGGAATCCCTGCGGCAACATGTACACTGTCAATGTTTATTTCCTGTTGTTTCCTTCCAGAGAGAGCTGTACGTTTTACCCAAAGTGTGGGCCTTAAAAATGACACTCCTTTCTCACTCTCTTGAAAGCGTAACTTTAACTCACTCAGTACGGCCAGTCCTCTCTTCTCCTCTACACAGACCCTTCGGATGTCCTGTGGGTGTCTAAATGACCCAACTTTTAGCTTCCCTCGTCAGAATTGTGGTATTCTTTGTTAACATTCACCTCTTCAGTATAAGAGCCTTCCGCTTGCAATATTTTGATGATGGTAATTGGGGTGAAACGCTGTTAACGTCGATTCTTTCGCCGTTCGTATGGAGAGAGTTAATCCTATTTGCTTACGAAAAGAACAAAAGTTCTTTAATATTATCATAATGTAAATCAATATTCCCCCATTTGAAAGAAGAATGCTTTGGAGACATCTTCTTAAAAATAAAAATAAAATAAAGTTATCTTCAACGAAACACACTGAGACTTCACCTCTATTGAGTCATACGCAGTCCCAATTACTTTTTTGGGGGGTGGGGTTCAAAATTACGAAAAATAGACTTTTGTTCGTTGCTTATTTTTTAGTTGTTTTTTTTTTCATACTTGCCATTGCTGCTCTGCTGGTAAAACTGGTGCTAAGGTGCACATAAACACATCTGTTTAACTCGTATCAAGAAAATAACAAACAATGCAGCATCACAACACAAACATATAATAATGGAGCATACTAAGAATTGAAAAAAAAAACCAACCGTTTATGCCTGGAACATTACACACTAAAAATGCTGTATTGCTGTAGGAATATATGAAATGCATATTCAGAGCAAAATAATGGCTTGTTGTTTAATATAATGTCCTACAATATTATTTTGAGTTAATGTCGTGCAGTAGAGTGAGTGAGTGAGTGTGTGTGTGTGTGTGTGTGTGTGTGTGTGTGTGTGTGTGTGTGTGTGTGTGTGTGTGTGTAGATTCGCATATATTTTTGTATAGATGGATGTACGAACAGGCGTATGGATAGATGTATGTATTTCTTTATGTGTCCTATGTTCTGTTTTGTATGAAAAAAAAAGAAAAGAAAAAAAAGAGACTTACACGACATAAGGAAAAATACGGAAGCGACGGTGGTAAAAACAAATCTACCGCTATAGGAAAGCTTAAATAGATTTCAATAATTTCATCTCGGTTTTGAAATTATCTTGAATACTTTTGTCAGAAACGGTTCTTTGTCGAGACAGGGGACCTCCCCTTGCTGTGAACTGCATGTTGCGTGGTCAAGATTTCGGGAACTTTTTGACCAAAGTCAAGGTCGTCCAGGAATAGACGAGTCTCTGAGAAACTCAGTTATACTTTTATCTGTTTGGCTAGTTTCACAAATGACAGTGAAACAATCGAACGGGCAGGAACTCAAAAGTTAACTAAAAACGGTTCCATTGGCTGCTGACCTTCAGTCCAGATAAAGGTCACACCGATCATTTTTGTTGGATCGAGTTTGAAAGTCTACACACGTTCCCGGCGACGGTTCTGAAAGTGGTAGGGGATTTTTTTTTTTTTTTTTTCGAGCTAAAAAAAAAATTCTGATTTTGTACACATGAGGAAACTATAATCCCACTATGACCTTGAACTTTTTCAAGGTCATTTGATAACAACATCGATGATCAGTCCAAAATCCCGAACAAATGTAACGTAATCCCTCAAGTACAGTTCACAGATATTATGTTTCATTCAACCTACGTGGAACAACCTAATAATTCAAAAGCAAAATTGCTCAAAGCAGTAAAATAAATGAGAATTAAACATAAAAAGCTCTAAGCACATTACAAGGACAGTGATTAATCACCAACTACAGTTTGCTAAATAAGGTACGTGAAAACAAAGCGAAAGGGGTTGGGCATTCTCACGTTTACAGTTCTGGATACGTCACTGGAATTATGCATTAATTTGTTATTGCTGTTGCTTGATCCAGTTCAAGAAAGAAAATGAGATCTTTCTTTTCTTTTCTTTTTTCTTTTTTTTTTCATTCTCGTAATAAAATGCCGTTGATATCTGATCCAATTGAAAGTCAAAAAGGTGCCGAAAAATTATGGGTCTTCCATCCAAATCATGAATGTAGCTGGAATCTCGCTTCTTTGCATTATTACTATTGTTCTCCTGAATATTAAATCTGAATGGAACTTGCTTTTTTTTTTAAATATCAAAATCAACTAAAAAATAAAAATAAAAAAATGGGGGGAAGGAGGGAAGGTAGGAAAAGAACGATGGGAACAAAGAAAAGAGAACAATGATGAGAACAAATTGATGAAGGGAAAAGTTATTTAAAAAAAATAGGGGGAAAAAAACTAACTCTTTTCCTAACAAAAGAAACACATCACAAATTGTACCGAGAAATAAAAAAAAATAAAAAAAAAGAAGAGAAAATAAGAAAGAAAATCGAACAAAAGAAGAAAGAATAAATAGAGAGAGGGAAAAAAACTGAGAGAGGGAAGAGAGAGAGAGAGAGAGAGAGAGAGAGAGAGAGAGAGAGAGAGACTGATAGAGAGAAGAGATAGAGAGAGAAGAGAGAGAAAGAGAGAAGAGAGAGAGAGAGAGGGGGGAAGATTGAGAGTCAGAGAGAGAAGAGAGAGTGAGTGAGAGAGAGAGAGAGAGAGAGAAGAGGAGAGACAGAGTTTGAGAGAGAGAAAGAGAAAAAGAGAGAGAGACAGACGGGAGTGTGGGATGTGAAACAGGGAAACGGACCTTCCAGAAAAAAAACCCCAAAAAAAAAAAAAAAAAACACCTTCTCCCACACCTCATCCACATCTGCCAACACCTCCACTGACCTTCTGCCTCTCCTAGCTGCTCCTCCCCCCCCCACCCCCCCCCACCCCCCCCCCCCCCACCCCATTCCCCCCCCTCTCCCCCCCTCCCTTTCTCTCTCCTCCAGCTCTTCCTCCTCCTTAACTCTAATTTTTGCCTTCCCAGTCCAATTTGCAACAGGGGAAGAAAAAAAAAGCAAGCAACTCCTTACAAGTACCGATAGGTTTCAATCTCGTTAGCCCACACCACCACCCCCTTTCGCTTTTGTTTTGTTGTCAGTTAAACATCAATTTGTATTTGGTTCTCCATCAAAGCCTCGATGAGCGCCTTGCTTTAGGCAACGTTATTGTTGATGTAAGTCGACATGCAGCTCTGGAAGTTGGTGACAGCGGAGGGCTGACTGGCTGGCAGAGGCGGAGCGGTGAAGATGGGACCGCAGTAACGGGCAACGTCCTTTTTCTGGTTCGGGGTGGATGCCTGGAAATCAGCGGCGATGGTCTGGCACTGTCCGCTGTTTTGGAGGGAGGCACACACACACACACACACACACACACACACGCGCGCACACACACACACACCCACACACACACACACACGTTATGTTTTTTTGTTTATTTTTTAAACAAAACTTAAATCAATAATTTTCACACACACACACACACACACACACACACACACACACACACACACACACACACATACACACACACACACACTTTCACTTACTCGTATGCGTACACAGTAATCTCCCCCCCCCCTTCCCCCTCCTCCCACTCGATTTTTTTCCTTCCCTCGTCTAATATCACTTACAGTGAAAAGACGTTAAACTAAAGAACGAACGAACGAACACACACACACACACACACACACACACACACACACACACACACATATATATATATATATATATATATATATATATATATATATATATCAAGCATGACAAGGAGAGAGGCAGCATGCATTTTGGAATTCGGATGGCTTACGCCATTTCTCAAACAATCAGTTGCGGATTCAATCAAACCGTTTTCATTCAAATTTTAGCCAAATGCACCCCTTACCCAACCCCAACCCCCCCCCCCCCCCCCCCATTCATAGTCCAATCAGAAAAAAGGAGAGCACGTGCGAGAGTGCGCTCGGGCTCACACACACACACACACACACACACACACACAGATTCTAGTTTTGCAACAGCGCGTCTTACCCGCATATATTAATACAATTATTACTATTATTGTTTTTAATATGATTAGATTAACTGTCATCCGACCACACGTTTAGATTTCTTTCTCTTATTTTTTGCAACATTTTCTTTTGATATTGGACGTGTGTGTAAACAAACTCTATCAACACACACACACACACACACACACACACACACACACGCACGCACGCACGGAAACACACACACACACACACACACACACACACACACACACACACACACACTAACTAAAGATTTACGAATTCAGTTAAAATAGTGATGTTCAGCTGTATTCAAGGATATGAAAGATTCGGTTAAAACAGCGGTGTTTATTTACATATTCGAGGATTTTAAAGATTCAGTGAAAACAGCGAAGTTCTATCATAATCGAGAATTTTTCATTATTCAATTAAAAAAAACAGTTGTGTCCAATTATATTCTAGGATTTTTAATGAATCGATGAAAACAGCAGTTTTCAGTTATAATCGAGGATTTTGAGAGACTCCGTTAAGTAAAGGAGCTGGGTCATTTTGTGTGTGTGTGTGTGTGTGTGTGTGTGTGTGTGTGTGTGTTGACCTTGCATTTGGATTGAACTTCCTCTTTCGCTTCGTCAGATCTCCGCACTCAGCTGTTTCAAGTCTGGCCTTAATTAAAACCCACCTCTTCACAAGATAGCCTCCCTTCCTTGCATCTTCCTTGTCTTCAGTTTCTTCTTCAGTTTTTAGATTTATGCATGCGTGTGAATGACTGGTGTGAAAGCGCTTAGATATTTGTCTCTGCAACAAGATTCAGCGCTATATAAATACTAGCATTATTCTTATCATTATCATTGTCCAGGACAGACCTTTGCGTGATGCTGTTGTCATTAAGGATGTCGTACAGGATAGTTCGGGGCTCGTCGCTAGCAGATCCGAAAAGGACCGTTTTTCGTGCTGACACTGTTCCCTTGGTCAGGTCCCCTGTCAAACAGCCCCACAAACATCACTGTTTTTGTTATGGTATGAAGATACAGCGATGGGGGGGGGGGGGGGGGTGTCAGCGGACGTAGAAGACAATGGTAACATGGCTGGGCTAGAAATGACTGCAGCTCTGCGCTCAGCATAAAGATGAATAACATAGCAAAACGTGTGTGTGCGTGTGTGCATGTGCTTATGTTTCTGTGTATGTGTTTGGGTCTGTGACTTTATATATTGTCACTAAAAACCATAAAATGATTCATGTGTTTGATTGTGTAATGAACTATATATACATTCATACATACATATTTATATATATATATATATATATATATATATATATATATAAACATAATCACTTACATCTGTTATTGTTTATGTTCACATTTTTTCCCATCTATTCTGAATGTCATAATGAATTTATATATATATACATAATAAAACGGTGGTCGACCCAAGAAAGTCAATCAAAAAACAAACAAACAAATAATAATAAATGCAATGACATGCCCATCTCATCTTACAACTGCTGCTGACTTGGGGACTCCTTGGATGACTTTCATCTTCCAACTACACCCAGTAAAGAAATTTTTTTTTTTTTTTAATCGATCTAAAGAGACAAAGCTTCCATATACCACACATGGAGGTAGGATATGTGCCGGCAGTGAAATCTTTGGTGCTGGCAGAGCACGTGATCTTCACGCCGTCACCCGATTGGCCGTAGGAGAAGGTGATTTCAAAGATGCCATTCTTCTTCAGCACAGCCGATTGGGTACCCGAGTCATAGTTCGCTTGATCAAGGGAAATGTCGTTGACCTGAACTGCCCAGGCTTGTTGCTGTACACACACACACACGCGCGCGCGCGCACACACACACACACACGCACACACACACACACACACACACACACACACACACACACACACACACACACACACACACACGTGTGTAAACTTTCGCGCGTGTACGAATGACATACGTGTGAAAACGGCAACCAAGAAATAAAAACAAAGTTGTGGACTGTTAGCGAAATGATGGGGAGAAAGAAAAAAATACGAGACATCAAACAACTCTTAACAAATGTCTGTGCAGCAAACTTTCATATCGAGTACCAAATAATGCCTTGAAATTGTCAAAAGTACATACAAGATGAACACTGGAGAAAGTTCTTAAACTCTGTTATTCAAATTTGCGTTAACTGGAAATTTTCTCTGTGTGTGTGTGTGTGTGTGTGTGTGTGTGTGTTTCATTGCAAAGCGTACGCTGATATTCGTGAAAAATGTACTGTCTTTAAAACATGTTCTGCAAAGAATGAAGATCTGTGCAGTGTACTTAACATACATGAGGAAAATTCAATCCAGTCTCTGGCAAAGTATACTGCCGAATCATATAATTTTCGAAGAAAAAACATCGCGAACTGACTTCGTAAACTGGATGGTCGAAATTATGTAGATTCCTTATCAATGGATTTAAAAAATGGTATGTCTTGAATAGTCGTTCCATCTGTTTTTTAGAACTATTTTGTTGTTGTTTTGATTGTACCCCCATGTCATTAGGGCTTATAAGCTATTGGCATTAACTCACTCAGTACGGCCAGTCCTCTCTTCTCCTCTACAGACCCCTCGGATGTCCAGTGGGTGTCTGAATGACCCAACCTTTAGCTTCCGTCGTCAGAACTGTGGTATTCTTTGTCAACATTCACCTCTTCAGTATAAGACCGTTCCGCTTGCAATATTTTGATGATGGTAATTGGGATTAACGTTGTCTCTTTCGCCGTTCGTATGGAGAGAGTTAAAACAGTTCTGAGTTCTGAGAGTTTCTCTCTCTCTCTCTCTCTCTCTCTCTCTCTCTCTCTCTCTCTCTCATATGCACACATGTGGTATGCACAAAAACATGCACATGTGCTGGCATACATGCATTTATTCCTTTACCTCTCCTCCACTTCCTTCTCTCCCCCCCCCTCCCCGGCCCCCACCCTCCCTTGCCCCCCACACCCTTGAAGTGGAACGACGTAAAACTGAAGACAAAGGTACGTGATGCAGTTAATTCACAATCGATCAATCATCCATTGACGATAAAGAAAAAAAATCAAACCAATCAATTAGTTAACTTCCTAAGCATCTTAGATGATCAGACTATAAATAAATAAACGACCGATCAATCCTTATTGGGACTTATTACCCCCGAAAACGGGGGTATGGCTGCCTACATGGCGGGGTAAAAACGGTCATACACGTGAAAGCCCACTAGTGTATATTATATATACGAGTATACGAGTTGCAGCAACGAACGAAGAAGAAGATTGGGACTTATTCCCAATTCATTTCAGCTCCACCCCTCACCCGCCCCGGGTGCGATAGAATGAGCGCACTGGTTCGAATCACGGTCCAGCCGTCTATATTTTCTCCCCTTCCACTAGACTTTGAGTGGTGGTCTGGACGCTAGTCATTCGGATGAGAGACGATAAACCGAGGTCCCGTGTGCAGCATGCACTTAGCGCACGTAAAAGAACCCACGGCAACAAGAGGGTTGTTCCTGGCAAAATTTTGTAGAAAAACCCACTGCGATAAGAAAACAAATAAAACTGCACGCAGGAAAAAATACAAAAAAAAAAAGGAAAAAAGGTGGGGCTGTAGTGTAGTGACGCGCTCTCCCTTGGGAGAGCAGCCTCGAATTTCACAAAGAGAAATCTGTTGTGATAAAAAGAAATACAAATACAAATACAAAGACATGTTTGAGAACTCAAATCCCATGTTCAGCCCGCCTGACAACGGCAAGTCCAGAAGCGAACATTGACAAGCCGCTCAGTTCTGACCATGGCCACAGACCTGACGGCTTTTAGACACAGGTAACCGAATCCCTACTGAACGGTGGCATTTACCTGTTCCAGAAGACCAGTGTTGTGCGAGCCGATCCATTGGCTTATTGCCAGTTTGTTGGGTCAGTGTAATGGACACTGATTCTGGGGAGTACTGGTCTGTTCCATCCAACGAGCTTTCAGCCTCCACCTAAACAACAATGACATGGGATGCGTACAGAAATAAAATGTGTGTGTGTGTGTGCGCGCATACACACACACAAGCACAAGCACATTCACATATACATATAAACATGCATATACATATTCTCCTTCCCATGACACCTCATTCAATACACACCACAATCTCTTTAGACCTTTTTCTTATAATATACTTTTCCTCTGATACATAACATGAATACTTTGTTACACTAATATTCACATGCATTCCCTTTCCTTTATCCACTTCTTTACTCCTTTCCGTCTAAAAACACTTATAGTGAATAGACGTTAAACTGAAGATAAAAAAAAAAGCACATTCATGCGTGAACACATATCAATACTACGTCACCAGTTTGTTTTTGGTTGGGTTTTTTTTTTTTTTTTTTTTTTTTTTCTTTTTTTTTTGGGGGGGGGGGTTGTTTGTTTTGTTTTGTTTTTTTCAAAGGGAAGATAAGCCATTGTTGCACAACATGCGACAGCTGTTTCGATATTTTGAAATAATTCTCTTCGGTTCGGGCGTGGTACTTGCTCCTGGTTGTCAACTGAAGCTAAGCAGTACCACTTTGAATAAAGAGAGAGAGAGAGCAGTACCACTTTGAATAAAGAGAGAGAGAGCAGTACCACTTTGAATAAAGAGAGAGAGAGCAGTACCACTTTGAATAAAGAGAGAGAGCAGTACCACTTTGAATAAAGAGAGAGAGAGCAGTACCACTTTGAATAAAGAGCAGTACCACTTTGAATAAAGAGAGAGAGCAGTACCACTTTGAATAAAGAGAGAGAGAGCAGTACCACTTTGAATAAAGAGAGAGAGAGCAGTACCACCTTACACGAAGAGGAAATGTCAGTTTATCGACACATTATGTACTTACCTTCCTTTTGGAGGAACAGGTGGCTGTTTATATATATATATATATATATATATATATATATATATATATATATATATATATAAACACACACACACACACACACACATATATATATATATGTGTGTGTGTGTGTGTGTGTGTGTGTGTGTGTGTGTGTGTGTATCAAACACGGTCAATACACACACACACACACACACACACACATATATATATATATATATATATATATATATATATATATATATATATGAACACATATACACATTATGCACATATATATGTATATTAATATATATTTAAATATTCATATATATATACACACACATATATGTATATATATATATGTGTGTGTGTGTGTGTGTGTGTGCGTGTGTGTGTGCGCGCGTGCGCACGCGCGCGATTCACCCAGGAGAGAGAGAGAGCCATTCAGAGATTGAATTGTTCAGCCATCGCAGATACTGTTGGGGAGTGGTGTGATGTGTGTAAAGTGGACACAGACACACAGACACGCTACAATTATGACCTTGATGGTGTAGTCGCCACAGGTGAAGTCCGCCAGCTGGTATCTGCAGGGCAGCGCCACAGTGTGTTGGTCACCACTGAACATGGTCAGCGCGCCGTTCTTCAGGATCTCACACGTGGCACTGTCTGCCAACGGACAAGCACCACACAGTATTTGCTTCAGGAGAACGCATGGAACTTTGTCCCCCACCTGCACCCCCACCCTCTCTCTCTCTCTCTCTCTCTCTCTAACCATATCGCTAAAAGCATATATATAAAAAAAAATCTTATCCACTATGTCAAGTGAGCGAAGTTTCAATTGAAGATGATGTCCACTTTGCTTTGATCTGCCCTGTGCTGAATGGCGCAGACGGGGGCGGCAGAGAAAGAGCTGGTCCGACAACGTCAAGGAATGGACCAAAATGACGATGCCAGATCTTCCTCACGCCAGCTGCCGACAGAACGGCGTGGCGAGCTATGACATCTTCCTCATGTACCCACCAACGACCCCAGCGGTCGAGGGAATGAGGGAGAGTGAGTGAGTGAGTGCTGAATGATCTTTGTGTTGAAGTTCATACCAAAGAAGTATCGTGCAGAGCCATGCTTGTTCCGTCTGGGTCTACTGATGACATCTAATGATGAAAGCATCATTCGAAATTCAGCATTGTGTCTTCATACAGCATTTCAGTTAAGTGAGACTATTGTGGCTTCATTTCTGTGTTGTTTTTCTTCTTTTTTTTTTCAAAGGACTTGTGGTTCTTGTCTAATTCTAGGTTTGATTATACAGTAATGTTGTGGCCCCTCTTCATAAGGGGCTAAGGCCTTAGATGAATAAAATATCTGAACCTGAATCAGTCTCTGACCAGAGAAAGATGGGTATAAACAACCGAGAGATGCCCAATGTCAATTCTGATTACCATTTTCTTGTAAAGCTTAGTTTCATTTTTGTCTGATATTGTCTGCCGTTACATCTTGAAAACAGACATTTGACACCTAAATTTATCTTATCTTGAAAATAGACATTTGACACTTAAATTTATCTAATCTTGAAAGACATTTGACACCTGAATTTATCTTATCTTGAAAGACATTTGACACCTAAATTTATCTTATCTTGAAAATAGACATTTGACACTTAAATTTATCTAATCTTGAAAGACATTTGACACCTGAATTTATCTTATCTTGAAAATAGACATTTGACACTTAAATTTATCTCATCTTGAAAGACATTTGACACCTGAATTTATCTTATCTTGAAAATAGACATTTGACACTTAAATTTATCTCATCTTGAAAGACATTTGACACCTGAATTTATCTTATCTTGAAAATAGACATTTGACACTTAAATTTATCTATCTTGAAAGACATTTGACACTTAAATTTATCTTATCTTGAAAACAGACATTTGACACCCAAGTCCATTATGAAATAATCTGTCGCATTTGAATGAAATTACTATATAGGCTTTGTATGGTAATCTATGATTATCCATCTTCGTTAACTTAACCAGTGACGAATACAACTTATTGTAGATATAATGTAGATTGGGTATCTGCTAGTTCCTTTATATTGGGCGCTCGTTAGCATTTCCATTCCTATAATTTTCTAATTAGCAATTACATATATGTTGACTTCTTTTTTTTTCTTCTTTTTTTTCTTTTTTTGTTTACTGTGGCATATTATACCAAGACTCCAAATTTCTGCACCATTCTAACAGGCTGAATGAACCTGAGAATTAAACGATTTAGGAAAATGATACCAAGCTGCCTTTTTTTTATTTATAAAGCACGCAAAATGATTCAGAGAAATAGTACCAAACTGTCTTTTTATTGAAAGCATGTGGGTACCACTCTGACTACAGTGCAGTCGTCCTCGACAGCAGCTTCTACTCACCAGCAGGGGTGAAGGTCACCAAGGCGACAAGCACAAAGGCAGAGACAATGGACAAAGAGATGGCCATCTTGTCTGGATCAAACCACTTCGCTTACGACTGGATCTGGAAATTGTAAACACGATTATAATTACCACTGCAAACTGGATCTGCAAATGGTAAACACGGTTTTCATTGGACAGTGAAAGGTGGATCTGCAAATGGTAAACACGATTCTCATTGGACAGTGAAAGCTGGATCTGCAAATTGTAAACACGATTCTCATTGGACAGTGAAAGCTGGATCTGCAAATTGTAAACACGGTTCTCATTGGACAGTGAAAGGTGGATCTGCAAATTGTGAACACGGTTCTCATTGGACAGTGAAAACTGGATCTGCAAATTGTGAACATGACTTTCATTGCAGAGTGACTGTTGGGTCTGGAAATCGTAGCTTCAATCTGGAAAATAACATGTAATAGGCAAGTGCTCCCTTTTTTTTTCTTTTGTTTATTTACTGACAATGGCGAGGAGGGGTTGGGTAGACGAGAACTGAGAAAAAGAAGTAGTAAGGCACTGAAATTCAGAATAAGAATTCGCGCCAAGAAAATGAAAGGTGTCCTTTTGCGATCAAAAGCACGATGGGTAGATGAGACTGAGAAAAATGCGAGTACTTTTGCAGTAAACACACACACACACACACACACACACACACACACACACACACACACAAGCACACTTTTAGCAAACAAATGACGAAATAGTAACTAAAAACGACGAAATAATACATGATCACTGGATCATCTCAAATAATAAGTTTTCTCTGAAAAATATGTAAGAATCGAAACATTGAGAACTGTCAAATTCATAATCATAAAAGAAGAGAGGCAAGGCCTTCAAGACTCACTTGTGACACGCACTTACTACAACAATTGAATCAAAACACACACAAAATCTGTTGCAAAACAAAAATCATGTGCACCTCCCAACATAAAAATATAGACCACACAAAGTTGTGGTGGATTTCACATTGTTTATCTTCTTTTTTTTCTTCTTTTTTTCACTTTTTTTTCAAAATTAAAGTCACACAGGAAAAGAATCATTTCTAACTCACACCTGCTTTTGTTTAAATGAAAGAGGAAATGCACCTAAGTGTGACCAACATACACAGACACACACAAGATAGGTAATAAAGTTAAATTCATGTATAAATATATAACATGTAACTGAACTTTTTGTTAAACTATTACGTAATGCATTATGAGCTTAATCATAGAGAAAACAATGAATACAACGTGAAAAAACTCAATATGGGTATTAACAATGTGCCTGACTGCTTTATGATTACAATTAGTATTAAAAAAAATGACATTCACAACACATTTTCATCACAGATTTTTGTGATAACCCTGATTCAGTAAGACCCTATATCTATCTATCTATCTCTCTCTCTCTCTCTCTCTCTATATATATATATATATATATATATAATATTATATATATATAATCACTTCATGATCTAGACCTTTTTTTTTTTAAGTCACTATTTTTCTGGTGTAAACTTCAAAGTCATACATACACTATTTGAGTATGCGGCTGCATTACATGCTCACAACATGAAAGTCAAAATTCAAATGATAAATATAGTTCAGTTACATTTTATAGATTTATATAAATACATAAGATGTAACTGAACAGTGAGCTTTTTACTATGTATGAAAAACAAAAACTGTTAATTACATAATTATAAGATTATAATTCTTGAGAAAAGGTGTAATACAGTGTAAAAAAAACACACCCAGATATTAACAATGTGCAGGCCTATTTGTTTCAAATGATTGTTCAAACTCAAATTTGCTTTTTGTTTAAGTGAAAAAGGATTCAACTTCGTTTCAGAAATAAAGTTTAGTTACATTCCATACACAAGATGGTTCAACCCCCTGGAATAGATCAGTCAGGCCGGGGTCTGTTTCCCAGCAGTCTGAAATCAGTTATGTAAACTGCTATCAGTGGTACTATATTATTGTTACAGAACCTCACACACACACACACACACACACACACACACACACACACACACACACACACACACACATATTCAGATTCAGATGGTTTATTCATTTTAGGCCTAGGCCCCTCATGAAGGGGAAAGTGAACCGACAATAATCATATCATTTAAGACATACAGATCAAAACAATGCAGCTATGGATATATCAGGAACATTAAGAAGTGAGAATTTCCCTGTATCTAAATGCTTTGTAGAAAAACAGAGACAAATTTCGCACAACATCAGGGTCAGTACAAGACAACAATAGAACCAATTTGAAGAGAACGCGAAAGTAGCTAACACAGAGAGAGAGAGAGAGAGAGAGAGAGAGAGAGAGACAGACAGACAGACAGACAGATACACTCACGTGAACACAACAACTCTTTTCATTAAGAAATATCTATGTTTCCTCATGTATAAAGATTTTTTTCTTGTAATCTCTCTCTCTCTCTCTCTCTCTCTCTCTCTCTCTCTCTCTCTCATGCACCTCTAATTCAGTAAATACATTTCACATATGAAACTATTTTGTGTTCAAAACATGTGTACACAAATTGTATTACAGTAATGTCACTATACTGGAACAAATCCCACTTCTTTCCCACCCCACACTAGCACCTACTACACCAAAGTAGTCTGCAAAATACTGAACATTTTCAAGGCAATTAATATTATTGCCATTGGTTCAAACCCCTGGAATGGATCAGTCAGGCCAAGGTCTGTTTCCCAGCAGTCTAAAATCAGTTATGTACATTGCTATCACTCATACTATGTCATTGTTACAGAGCCTAACACACACACACACACACACACACACACACACACACACACACACACACATGAATAACACAAACAACTTTCATTTATCATATATCTATTGTCCTCATGAATAAAGAATTTTCTCTTGTGATCTCTGTCTCTCTCTCATGCGCATCTAATTTAGTAAATGCATTCCACATTTGAACCTATTTTGTGATCAAAACATGTGCACACAAACTACATAATATTACAAATTGCATTACAGTAATGTCACTATACTGGAACAAATCCCACTTCCCTCACACCCCACACTAGCACGCACTAAACCAAAGTATTCTGCACAATACTGAACATTTTCAAGGCAGTTAATATTATTGCCATTGGTTCAAACCCCTGGAGTGGGTCAGTCGAGGGAAGGTCTGTTTCCCAGCAGTCTAAAATCAGTTATGTACATTGCTATCACTCATACTATGTCATTGTTACAGAGCCTAACACACACACACACACACACACACACACACACACACACACACACACACACACACACACACATGAATAACACAAACAACTTTCATTTATCATATATCTATTGTCCTCATGAATAAAGAATTTTCTCTTGTGATCTCTGTCTCTCTCTCATGCGCATCTAATTTAGTAAATGCATTCCACATTTGAACCTATTTTGTGATCAAAACATGTGCACACAAACTACATAATATTACAAATTGCATTACAGTAATGTCACTATGCTGGAACAAATCCCACTTCCCTCACACCCCACACTAGCACGTACTAAACCAAAGTATTCTGCACAATACTGAACATTTTCAAGGCAGTTAATATTATTGCCATTGGTTCAAACCCCTGGAGTGGGTCAGTCGAGGGAAGGTCTGTTTCCCAGCAGTCTAAAATCATTTGTGTAGACTGCTATTGCTATCAGTCATATTATATCATTCTTACAGAGCCTAACACACACACACACACACACACACACAACACAACAAACAACTTTCATTTATCATATATTTATTATCCTCATGAATAAAGAATTTTCTCTTGAAATCTCTCTCCCTCTCTCTGTCGTACACATCAAATTTAGAAAATGCATTCCACATTTGAAACTATTTTGTGCACACAAACTACATAATATTACAAATGGTATTACTGTAATGTCACTATAGACTATGCGTGTGTGTGTGTGTGTGTGTGTGTGTGTGTGTGTGTGTGTGTGTGAGGGAGAGAGAGAGAGAGAGAGAGAGAGAGAGAGAGAGACAGCAAGAAATTCGATATCAAAGTTCAAATTCACAAGACATGTCATAGTATTCAGATCTATATTAAATGTATGATATGAATAATATTGATTCAACCCACACATGTTCTGATCTTGATTATAAAGATGATATCAAGCTGACAGGATCTGTTGTTCAGGATGGCTGTGTTTTAACTCACTCAGTACGACCAGTCCTCTCTTCTCCTCTACACAGATCCCTCGGATGTCCAGTGGGTGTCTCAATGACCCAACCTTTAGCTTCCGTCGTCAGAATTGTGGTATTCTTTGTCAACATTCACCTCTTCAGTGTAAGAGCCTTCCGCTGGTAATATTTTGATGGTGGTTATTGGGGTGAAACGCTATTAACGTCGTCTCTTTCGCCGTTCGTATGGAGAGAGTTAAAGGCGCGTGACACTGTGTTGTCTAGTGTGGGGTCGTTTTCGTAGTGCAGGCCCGGGGTAGTCTGCCGCTGATGCAGAAGCTGAGCCAGTGGAGAGTTGTCAGACCGGCCAGTTTTGAGGGTGGATGGCTGACTGACTTCATCAGTGGTTGCTGTCTCTTCCGTTGTTGCTAACACCATGTGTGTAACAAGCATTGTCTGCTAGTCACATGACTAATGCCCTTTGGTGGTATCAGTCTCGGGGTAAATGACCATCTAGTTTTATGGGGGTTTTTTGGTTTGTTTGTTTGTTTTTTGGGTTTTGTTGTTGTTGTTGTTGTTGCTGTTGTTGTTGTTGTTTTTAAGCTGATATGAAAATTGAGTATTTTGTTAAACTAAAAACATGTAGAGCCAGATACAAGTACTTCTAAACGTCGTATAAAGTGAAAAGGACTTAATTTTGAGAAAAGTCAAGACTGGAAATTTTCACGTTGCATCAAGGGTATTAACTCTCATGGTTTATTATTTTTAACTGATAAAAAAAAAAATTGGCGATTCCGATTGATTTTGTTGATATTTTTATGGCAGTTTGAGGCATAATCCAGTTAGTGATGAGGCTTTCACAAATCTTTCTCTGAATGAATATTTAACGGTCTCCTTTTCCAACTTTCCATCAAATGTTATCGTGTATTGTCGATTGAATATTGGATTGAACGGGCAGGTCAACTACTTGAAACAAAATGTCGCCCTTCGCGGCCTCGAGGAATATGAGCACGCGCTTTGAATATGTATAACTATGTGTACGCAATTGATGTTTGCCCATGACCTTCAGGGCTCAGCCAATAGCTCGTAAAGTTCACTGGTAGTATTGATTTTAATGTTTTCCGAAAAAGACCACAAGGGCGAATGAACATACTGATAGCCCTGTACACTGAGAGTAAAACACACAAGCTTTTTATGTATTGAGTATAACTTCAACATTTAATGTTTAAGATGAGGAAGATCAGTTTTAAACAAATTAAACCCCCTAGCATTAATTACAGATTAATTTCCTTTTTTTTTTTACTAGCTGCACCAAAGAGATGTACCAGAAATATAAATTCCATGCCTGGCAAAAGAAGTTGCTGTTTGAATAAAAGATGATGAAAATGACTGCTTTTCACGCTGTGTCAGAATATCAGATCAAAGGTTTTTTTGTGCCCATCCCAGAGGTGCAATATTGTTTTAAACAAGATGACTGGAAAGAACTGAATTTTTCCCATTTTTATGCCAAATTTGGTGTCAACTGACAAAGTATTTGCAGAGAAAATGACAATGTTAAAGTCACACACACACACACACACGCACACACAGACAACCGAACACTGGGTTAAAATATAGACTTACTTTGTTTACACAAGTGAGTCAGTAAGACCCAGTAATCAAATGAATAAAAACAATCATCAGAAAGCATGGCTTAAGTGGAAGCGAGTGATGCTTTGAAAGCACGAAAAATGGAAAATTCCCGTTGACAAATGGATTCTGATAAGATTTTTTTTTCAAAACGTTTTGGAAGCGTCTCGGGCCATTTGCTGTAAGATATCTAAACATGAAGATTTTTCTTCGAAATGGGGGGTTTCATTGTTCATATTCCCAGAGGTAACAAAATAATATATCTAAAAATAGCACCTATTTCCTTTATGAATTTAACATACAAAATTGGATCATCGCGCATTTCAAACAGAACTAAAACAAGATTTACCATCAGTAATTGCATGAAGACCGGACTAGATTGTGGCAAACAGATGAATTGGCGAAAACATCCAATCAACATGCAACTAGCTAAACGTATAAAATGATCCCTGCTGTGTTGATTTGTATTGACTTCGAAAACACTTTAGCCCCGAAAACAGAGCATGGCTGCCTACACGGTCATACACATAAAAGCCCACTCGTGTAATGTACGAGTGAACGTGAGGGGGGCGGGGGAGGAGGGGGGGGTGCAGCCCACGAACGAAGAAGAAGAAGAAAAAAACTTTGAACTACATTTTCATTTCAAAGGTTCTGAAGGATTTGCGTTCGGCCACAATATCTGTCACTGGACTGAAAATTTACCCACAAAAAATAAATAAATAAAATCGGTTGTTGTTGTTAACGGACATGCACAGAACGGATTAGGACAGAAACCCGATTTGAACGTTCAGTGCAGATCCTTGATTGGCACTATTTTTGGACGATCCATGGACAGCGGAAAACAATCTAGTAAGGAAGCAGGATAAACTTAGAAAAAATAAACTTATTGTCCTTATATATATATAAAATACAATATATATATATATATATATATATATATATATATTGTATTTTGTATTTTGTATTTCTTTTTATCACAACAGATTTCTCTGTGTGAAATTCGGGCTGCTCTCCCCAGGGAGAGCGTGTCGCTATACTACAGCGCCACCCTTTTTTTTTTTCTTTTTTTTTTTTGTATTTTTCCTGCGTGCAGTTTTCTTTGATTTTCCTATTGACGTGAATTTTTCTACAGAATTTTGCCAGGAACAAACCTTTTGTTGCCGTGGGTTCTTTTACGTGCGCTAAGTGCATGCTGCACACGGGACCTCGGTTTATCGTCTCATCCGAATGACTATATATATATATATATATATATATATATATATATATATATATATATAGTGATATGGAACAAAGCAAGAAAACAAAAAAACGTGGGACTCTGGTTTACTCAATACCGAAATGATCGAGGAACCCCCAATTATAAGATTTTGTTTGTGTTTTTTTAAGAAGTAAAAATACTTTTCAAAATTTGGTCTCATAAAACCATCACTCCAGTAGGAAGAGTCGGTGTCCTTATACCCCTAACACTATCTAAACGTATTCGTTTCAGGATCTTGTTGCCTGACCTACCGGCTCATTTCAAACAAAAACTAAAAACAAATCATGTTTCAATTTGTCTGGAATGGGACAGAAGATGAGATTAACGGAAAGATGACAAAACCATGAACCAAAGACTGAATATACATGATATACGAAAACACAGACACGCACTGAAACTTGCAAGGATTAAAAAAAAAAAATTCGACATTAGTAATTCAATTCAATTCAATTCAAAATACTTTATTATCTGCTTCAACCCAAAACAGAAAATTTTCTTTAGGCTCACTTAAAATAAAATGCCCGTCAGCAAAAAAAACAACAACAACAACAAAAAAACTGACACACCCTTCACTTATCACCATGTACACATCTATTATTATGTAAAAAGAAAAGCATGTGGGTAAGATACTATTACATTCAGAGTATAACAACTGTGTGTGTGTTGCGTGTGTGCCCGTGCGCGTGCATGCATCGTTTTGTGTGCGCGCACGTACCTAAGAAAAATCACTAACACGCATTAGGTTATGCTGCTGTCAGGCATCTGCCCAGCAGATGTGGTGTATATATGGATTTGTCCGAACGCAATGAAGCCCCTTTTTAAAACCGAAACTTCTGAGCGTTGCCGTGGGAATACTCGTGTGTGGTACGATTGTGGAAACACGGTCACCGATCGCGCTCTGTAGAGTGAACTTCATCGAAACGCGATCCTCTCCTTCAGTCTATGGGTAAAGGCAAGTTGCGGGCAACAAGAGATCTACTCTCTCTCTCTCTCTGTCTCTCTCTCTCTCTGTCTCTCTCTCTCTCCCATGTCATGGAAGTGTACCAAGACAATCTGTCATCCAGCTCTGATGGTTTTATTGCACACTTCCAGTCTCCCATCATCCAACACAAAATAAGAAAAAAAAAGTACAATGACTAAGCAGACACTGAACCCAATGGTCAATGACACATGATGACTGCCATCAATATTACGACCGCACCGACTTTCTTGTCGCAATAGTCTAATTAAAATCACACGACAGCAGAGAAAAACGAAGTAAACGAACCAGGCTATTCATTTCAAATATTTTCAACGATTCTGCAAACGACTGACGACTGTTCTACATACAGCGCAGTCAGCCAATTAATAGCAACAATAGACTGACAATAGAAAAGAGCAGAAAAAAAACACACAACAGAACAGAATGTATTGGAACTCACATGTGAGCAAGACGGTCGTGATGGAACTGGCAAGCAAAGACTGGTGGAGGCTGTGGAACGTCAGATGACTTCAGGGTGGATGGGAAGACTCCTGCCAGAGAGGGACAGGGGCCTGGGCTTTATAGCTGTTCCCTGGACACGATAACCAGCCCCCGGCTGTGACGTCACACCTCTCCTTACTGAATGCACCAATCAGATTTTTTGGGGGTGGTTTTTTTGCCCAGCGTGGCGGTGCTGAAATTCTGCCTGCTGTATCGTTTCGCGAGCGATGCACCACCTGTTTACGCAATATGGCCCCGCCCACCTCTTTTTTTTCTTTTCATGCCCGCCTCCGTCCCCCCACCCACCCCACCAACCCCGAAACACACACACACACACACACACGCACACATACACACACACACATACACACACACACACACACACACACACACACACACACACACACACACACACACACACACAAGCAACAACAACAACATCAACAACAAAAAGCGGCAGCCGTGTAGATCGTTGGCTAGTATTCATTTATCTATTTAGTCTAAAGTATTTATTTATTCATGTATTATTTATCTCAGTCTTTACTTTACGAGTTGTTTTGTTTTGTTTTTTTTCAATTCATTCATTGATTTATTTATTTTGAAATGTTTTAATTATTCCATTTATTCATCTATCTAACTTTCTATCAATGTATTGCATAAGGCAATTTTTTTTAACCATTTGAAGTTGCACACAAAAGCCGAGCAGGATGTCCTTGATGTTTTGAAAAATAATCATGAATCTCTCACTGCCAACACCCATCATTCAACGCTGTAGGCTATGATTTGTGCTGAATATTTTTGTCAGCAATAATCTGAAAATGAAGAAAACTAAAGAAGAGAACGCAAGGACCGCTGTTAACTCACTCAGTACGGCCAGTCCTCTCTTCTCCTCTACACAGACCCCTCGGATGTCCAGTGGGTGTCTGAATGACCCAACCTTTAGCTTCCGTCGTCAGAATTGTAGTATTCTTTGTCAACATTCGCCTCTTCAGTATAAGAGCCTTCCGCTTGCAATATTTTGATGATGGTAATTGGGGTGAAACGCTGTTAACGTCGTCTCTTTCGCCGTTCGTATGGAGAGAGTTAAATTAAGTTGATACTCAAGAGTGTTCTCAGTGTGTGGGGGGGTGTTAGGAAGAGGTAGGATCACTGATGGGCTGAAGGAAGAACATTATTATTATTATTATTATCATTATCATTATCATTGTTGTTGTTACCACCATAATCATCATCATTATCATTGCTAATATCATTATTATCATCATCATCATCATCATTAATAATAATAATCATAATACCACACCCTTACCCCAACGTCCAAATCACAATCCCAAGAACTGACTTGTTCAAGTCCAGTCTGGTTTACTCAGGCGCCCCCCTATCGAACTCACTCCCAGAAACAAACAACACCATTGCTCAACCACCTTAAAAAAAAAAATTTAAAAAAATTACCTTTCACACCTTATGCAATAATGATACTGTTTGTCACATGTGTAGTGTTTACTGAGAACCTCCCTCACCCCCCACCCGCCATTTTGGTCTGTGGCGCGGTGTGTGCTGTGTGTGTTTGTTTCTTTCAGTTTTGTTCACTTTCCCTTACGTATTTGCATTATACTAACACCATGCTTGTGCCTGTATGTGCAAGTGTGTGTGTGTGTGTGTGTGTGTGTGTGTGTGTGTGTGTGTGTTTGATTTGATTTTGATTTGATTTGATTATCAATTGTTTAATTTTCCCCCTCTGTTATGTATTTCCACTAACACTATACTTTTTTTTAAGTAGTAAGTGGTGTATACCATACTCAGGGCATGTAAAAAAAAAAGCATACCAGTGCTTATCTATTATCATCGAAATAAAGAATTTTGTCTTGTCTTGTCTTGTCTTGTCTTGTCCTCTCTCTCTCTCTCTCTCGCATCTTTAACTTCCGGTGGCCAGACAAAATCAGCAACGAGGAGTCAGTCACGGAACGAACAGATCCCGGGGAGGATCTGGTGCTGGATTGGACACACCCTTGACTCAGGAAGCCAGCATCCAGCTTTCAGTTTCAGTTTCAGTTCGTCAAGAAAGCGTCACTACATTCGGATAAACCCATATAATGCTTCACCACATCTGCTGGGAAGATAGCTGACCAGCAGCATAACCCAACGCACTTTGTCAGGCCTTGAATGCATGCATATATATTTACGTACCTATCAGATTGAGTGGATTTCGTCTACATAGTTTTGCCAGATGACAACACTTTTGTTGCCGTGGGTTCTTTTTCAGTGCGGCAAGTGCGTGCTGCACGTGGGACCTCGGTTAATCATCTCATCCAAATGACCAGACGCTCAGTTTATTTTTTTTAAGTTCAACTTTGTAGAAAGGGCGAGAGCGGGATTCGAACCCAGATCCTCACAGACTATGTATTGACAGATAAGCGTCAAAACCATTTAGTCACCTTCCTCCTATTCAGCATCACAAACTGGAATACTTTAAAACTTTTTTTTTTAATCAATGAAACTACAGTAAAATGGTTCCAAAATTAATAAGAATATTCCGTAACATCTTGGTAACAAACAAAACTAATGAAAATGGACATTGTTAGTATTGATAACTGCACTTTCTGTAATGAGGGAAAATATTCAATACACCATTATTTTATGGAATCAGCAGTAATAAATCACAACTTTGGAATGATTTTGAGATATTCATACGAAATAGATGTATAACCTGTGTGAGACTGTCCCTCGATACAGAAATAATTCTATTTGGAAATGACGAACACACAAAAACAGATGAAGCCTTTGACCTGATCACTTTGTTTACCAAATACCTTGTTTATCAATGCAGCTTAGATAAAACGCAACCAAACATTGAGAATTTCCAGAAAGACCCGAACAACAGGTACAGAATAGAGAAATGTAAACATTTCATGGGGTCAAAACGTTCTGAATTATGCATAAAATGGCATCCATTCCTACAGCTTGTTGAAGATCACTTGTAATTTTTTTTCCGCTTGTACTAAGTTTTCCAGAGGAAATATTATACCTTCACTCGATTCTACATAGAATGTGTGAATGTGTCCCACTGCCAACACTGTAGCGTTTGTATGTGTACTGGATGTTTACAATGCTCGTGCTGAATCAGTTGCCTTATGACCTCTCTCTCTCTCTCTCTCTCTCTCTCTCTATATATATATATATATATATATATATATATATATATATATATATAATAGAGAAATAAAAACAAAATAAAAACTTCCAGCATCACCCACCACCTGGCTCTGACCTGAAGTAAATTTTTTTTTTTTTAAAGAGAGGGTGGCTTACCAAGAAACAGCTGGAGGCGAGACACTGAGGCAGAGCTGAAGAGACAAGGGGACCAACTGGACAGATGCAGAAAGGGCAGCCCCAGAGTTCAGTCCCTTTGAGATGAGTCGTCAATGACCTGTGTGTCTTGGGGGCGAACGGCCAAGTGATAGATGGACAACCACACCATGTGACGACAAGATTCTTCTTCTTCTTCTTCTTCTTCTTCTTCTTCGTTCGTTCGTTCGTTCGTTCGTGGGGTACGACGTCCACCTTCACTCGTACACACGAGTGGGCATTGTACGTATGGCCGGTTTTACCCCGCCACGGAGGCAGTCATACTCCGTTGTCGGGATCCGGTTGGAGGGGGCGGGGAGTTCATGCCGGATATGTTCTTGTTTCCATAACCCACCGAGCGCTGACATGGACTTAGCGATCTTTAACACGCGTATTTGATCTTCTGCATATGTATACACACGAAGGTGGTTCAGGCACCAGAAAGTCTGCAAATATGTTGACCTGAGAGATCGGAAAAATCTCCACCCTTAGCCCACCAGTCGCCGTTACCGGAATTCGAACCCGAGACCCTCGGATTGAAAGTCCAACGCTTTAGCCACTCGGCTGTTGCCCCCGTCAACGACAAGAATTGGACAGGGCGATCTGAATCAGCAGTCTATCGTCAAAGACGCAGAACTTGAACAACCAATGGTGCACTACATCTCTTATGCACAGTCACAGGAAAAGGAAGTACGCTTAATTAACTCTCTCCATACGAACGGCGAAAGAGACGACGTTAACAGCGTTTCAGCCCAATTACCATCATCAAAATATTGCAAGCGAAAGGCTCTTATACTGAAGAGGTGAATGTTGACAAAGACTACCACAATTCTGACGACGGAAGCTAAAGGTTGGGTCATTGAGACACCCACTGGACCCGAGGGATCTGTGTAGAGGAGAAGAGAGGACTGGCCGTACTGAGTGAGTTAATGTTGTTGTCCATTTATCAGGAATATTCGAGAGGAATTCATTTGTCCAAAATATCACACCCTTCTGTTTAAAAACTGAGCTTTCTTATGTCGGACAAGTCCTTTGACATTGTTAGAAATGGTTCTTTGTTTTGCGTACAACGCATTTGGGAGTATAAGCCTAACTCCGATGACAAAGGAAATATTTTTGATTAAAAAAAATAAGTGGGACTTCCCAATCTTTATCACACAATTGAGAGAAAACGTGGGAGAGGAACGACCGCACTTTATTGTAATCCCACGATTTCTCTCAAAGTGAGAGAAATCGTGGGATTGCAAGAAAACGTGGGCTTACAGGGAGATTGCCACTTCATGAGGATGTTTATGACGTTGATGTGCGCTCTGTACTGTGACCAATACAATGCATTTATTTACTGATTCTGTTGACACATATTCGTATTCACATACCCCTTCTGAAGGAACAATGGTGTATGTGTGAACAAACCATCTACGTCACATCGGCTTCTCTCTCTCTCTCTCTGTCTGTCTGTCTGTCTCTCTGTCTGTCTGTCTCTCTGTCTGTCTGTCTCTCTGTCTGTCTGTCTGTCTGTCTCTCTCTCTCTCTGTCTGTCTTTCTCTGAATGTCTGTCTATCTGTCTGTCTCTGTCTCTTTGTTTTGCGATTTTTTTTTCGTTCCGTCTTTCTCTCTGACTGTCTGTCTGACTCTGCTATTTATCTTTCTCTGTCTGTCTGTATGTCTGTCTGTCTGCCTGTCTGTCTGTCTCTCTCTCTCTCTCTCTCTCTCTCTCTTAAAACCAAATTTCTGAACAACCCGTTCAGTACTCCTTTGTATGTGTTGCTTCAGGAAGAAAATATCCATCAGACGTACAGTGTATCCCAGAATGTTTTCCATTCAGTCGACAGAAAAAAGGAAAAAAATCTCTACGTAAGTCTGATCCCTATTTAGTTGAGAACAGTACTAATTCTGAGGTCTTCTAAAAAAAAATCATAATGATTAATAAAAATATAATTTTAAAAGAAAACGTCCAAAAGCATTTGCACAGGGTGTGCGTATTAAATGATGAAAACCGTTGACGTGTTGCATATTATTGTCATGCATTTATCGACAGAGGTGAATCCAAATCCCAATGTGTTGTCAACGATACACTCCCCTTCTCCCCCCCCCCCCCCCCCCCCCCTACGCTCCCCCCCCCTCCCCCCCACCAATCTCCCTCACCAATCTAGCCTTCACACGCCTACTGTTGCATTGTGACCCAAAGGCCGATGTACAATATAACGTTCGAGTATTTTTCCCAAGCTGATCTTAAAACGCCAATGGATCCGGATTTTCGGCGGCAGGGAAAACCGTGATTGCTCTGTCAACATGACAAGTCATTTACCGACAAGCTGAGAAACTGTGACTCTGACTCTCAAACCTGTTGCAATCCATACGTCATCAAACAGGTCTTAATGTAATTTTTTGCTTTTGATGAAAGTCAGTTAGATCCGTTTCACACAGAGCAAAATACCTGGGGGGAGGGTGGAAAGTGGGTGGGGGGCAGGGGGTGGGGGGGGGTCATAATGATTTGTTCACACAACACTTGGTGGGGGGGGAGTGGTAGCAATCATTCTGTTCAGAGGACCGTCTTTCTCCAACAACCTTTTTCAAAACGACCATTAAACACAACGAACACGGAGCAACGCAACGCAACCCGAAGCCAACAGACTACTGGCAATAATGAATAGTGATGATGAACATTATTTTGTATGACGGAGAAACCTAGCTGATCTGCTTTCAAGCGCTTTTCAAAAAAAAGACTGCATAAATAATAATAATCTCTCTCTCTCTCTCTCTCTCTCTCTCTCTCTCTCTCTCTCTCTCTCTCTTACATACATGCACACGTACGCATAAACAAGAACACACACACACACACACACACACACACACACACACACACACACACACACACACACACACACACACACACACACACACACGCTTGCCAGTCATGCTGTCTGCAAATATTTCACGGTGCACTGTTAAAGATAGAAGCAAGTCATTGAAAATGAAACCGGTCCCAGAACAAAGCCCTGAGGTACACCAAATTTCACTTGCATAATAGAAGATTTAATCTCTCTGACCAGCACCAGTTGTTCTCTTTTATCTCGCATAGATGACGTAAGTTGTAGTGTGCAGTTTGACAGACAATATAGTTTAAACCTTTTCAGAAGAACAGTGCGGTAATGTACATCAAATGCTTTGGCAAAATCAACAATGACAATTCTGGTGATTTTATTCTCGTTTATGTTAGAGAGAGAGAGAGAGAGAGAGAGAGAGAGAGACAGACAGACAGACAGACAGACAGACAGACAGAGACAGACAAACACTGAGACAGAGACAAGGAGAGAGAAAGACAGACAGACTGACAGACAAACAAACAGACCGACGGATAGACAGACAGACAGAGAGTAAGAGCATTCCTTTCGAAATAAAACTTTGAGGGTGTCCAAAGTCATAACGATTTTTGATGGGTCGCACATTTGCCGACTGCCGACTATGAACGTTTATGATCATTTTATGCTTCACTTCACACACAAACGCGCGCGCGCGCGCGCGCGCGCATGCCCATATACAAGCATCCACTTGACCATGTACGTTCTTATCTGGAATCGTGCAAGTGGTTGCACGGATTTCTTTGTGTTAATCATTGATGTGTGAAGATCATGTCACCAATGTCAGCATGAAGAACCGTCACGAACCTTCACTTCGCAGATGACTGGTGGCTCTGCAAGCAATGAGGAAGAACTCGTCCAGCTTGTTAAAAGACTGGATAAAACATCGACAACCTGTGGCATGGAAATCAGCGCCGAAAAGACCAAGCTCATGGCATGTGTCACAACACCACCGTCACTGCTGATATGACTGCCCAGGGACAGAAGCTGGGAATGGTTCAACAGTTCACTTACCTGGGATCATCATCAGCAATGAGGCATACAGACAGACCAGGGATCCTCTCAAGGGTAGCAAAGCCAGCATCAGCACTGTCCAGACTGAAACCTGTATGGAAGGACAGCAACATATCCATGAAACACAAGATCAGACTCCTGCGTGCATTGGTATATTCCATCTTCCTGAATGTATGCAAGACATGGACCCTCAGGGCAGAGTTTGAATGAACCATGGAAATGAGGCGTTATCGCAAGATGCTAAACATCAGATGCATTGATCACCTCACCATTGAACAAGTGCCCCAAACCACCAAGCAGCACACTGGACCTTATGAAGATCTGCTGGCATCAGGTAAGAAAAGAAAGCTACTCTGGAATCACCGCGTGACAAGATTCAATGGTCTTACTAAAAAAAAAACCAACCCTCCGAGAAACTGTTGTGGGGGATCGGAGGAGCGGCGGGGGGGGGGGGGGGGGGGGGCGGGGGAGGGTGCCGAAAGACGGAGGAGAAGACCCGAAGGACTGACAAAATTGCAGAATGGACAGGGACACCATTTGCAGAGATCCATGCTTTCACACACACACACACACACACACACACACACACACACACACACACAAAGACCTGGTGGGGTCTGGTGATCAGTTGTGTTCGGCGCCCCAGTGACAGAGAAGAAGAAGAAGACAAAGAAGAAGAGGGTGATCATCTTTGTACTGTATTTCACGTGAGACAAAGGGGTCAATGGAGAGATTACAAATAATGAGGCCAGGAGACGATATGATTAACAAATAGTAAAGAGTGGTAACTTTCTCCATTACACAAGGTACACAACTTCAAGTCAGTGATGCTTACGTTACCGATTCAGCTAGCACACAGGTAAATAAAAAGTACATTGGAACAAACCCAGACACTTCCTCTTGTTCCAATGTACCTTTTATTTACCTGTGTGCTAGCTGAATCGGTAGCGTAAGCATCACCGACTTGAAGTTGTGTACCTTGTGTAATGGAGAGAGTTACCACTCTTTACTATTTGTTGGTCAATGGAGAGATTACAAGATAGTAGTGATGTGCTCAGAATGATCTTTTCTTTCCGAGGTAGAGTCGAGAGGCAGAAATTTATGCACTAAAGGGAGAAGAATGGATGAAGCGGGTAATCCAGATAAGAGTTACAGCAGCTGAGGCGAGAGAGAATGAGAGAAGTGACGAATTTCAATCTCTTTTTTTTTCTTTTCTTTTTTTTAAAGTATAGTCAGTGTTTGCTTCTTCATCATCTGCAAATCGTGTCACCACCACTACCACCACCACAACAGAGAAAATACATAGAGAAAGAGAGACAGAGAAATAATCACAGTGAGAGATAGAAACAGATAGACAGACAGATGCAGTCAGAGACAGAGTCAGAGACAGAGAGAAATAATCACAATGGGAGATAGAAACAGATAGACAGACAGATACAGTCAGAGACAGAGTCAGAGACAGAGAGAATTAATCACAATGGGAGATGGAAACAGATAGACAGACAGATACAGTCAGAGACAGAGTCAGAGACAGAGAGAAATAATCACAATGGGAGATGGAAACAGATAGACAGACAGATGCAGTCAGAGATAGAGAGAAATAATCACAATGGGAGATAGAAACAGATAGACAGACAGATGCAGTCAGAGACAGAGAGAAATAATCACAATGGGAGATGGAAACAGATAGACAGACAGATGCAGTCAGAGACAGAGAGAAATAATCACAATGGGAGATGGAAACAGATAGACAGACAGATGCAGTCAGAGACAGAGAGAAATAATCACAATGGGAGATGGAAACAGATAGACAGACAGATACAGTCAGAGACAGAGTCAGAGACAGAGAGAATTAATCACAATGAGAGATAGAAACAGATAGACAGACAGATGCAGTCAGAGACAGAGTCAGAGACAGAGAGAAATAATCACAATGAGAGATAGAAACAGATAGACAGACAGATGCAGTCAGAGACAGAGAGAAATAATCACAATGAGAGATAGAAACAGATAGACAGACAGATGCAGTCAGAGACAGAGTCAGAGACAGAGAGAAATAATCACAATGAGAGATAGAAACAGATAGACAGACAGATGCAGTCAGAGACAGAGTCAGAGACAGAGAGAAATAATCACAATGGGAGATGGAAACAGATAGACAGACAGATGCAGTCAGAGACAGAGAGAAATAATCACAATGAGAGATAGAAACAGATAGACAGACAGATGCAGTCAGAGACAGAGTCAGAGACAGAGAGAAATAATCACAATGGGAGATGGAAACAGATAGACAGACAGATGCAGTCAGAGACAGAGTCAGAGACAGAGAGAAATAATCACAATGGGAGATGGAAACAGATAGACAGACAGATGCAGTCAGAGACAGAGAGAAATAATCACAATGGGAGATGGAAACAGATAGACAGACAGATGCAGTCAGAGACAGAGTCAGAGACAGAGAGAAATAATCACAATGGGAGATGGAAACAGATAGACAGACAGATGCAGTCAGAGACAGAGAGAAATAATCACAATGGGAGATGGAAACAGATAGACAGACAGATGCAGTCAGAGACAGAGAGAAATAATCACAATGAGAGATAGAAACAGATAGACAGACAGATACAGTCAGAGACAGAGAGAAATAATCACAATGGGAGATGGAAACAGATAGACAGACAGATGCAGTCAGAGACAGAGTCAGAGACAGAGAGAAATAATCACAATGGGAGATGGAAACAGATAGACAGACAGATGCAGTCAGAGACAGAGAGAAATAATCACAATGGGAGATGGAAACAGATAGACAGACAGATGCAGTCAGAGACAGAGAGAAATAATCACAATGGGAGATGGAAACAAATAGACAGACAGATGCAGTCAGAGACAGAGTCAGGGAGACAAAGAAAGACAAAGAGCAGAGAGAAAACTAATCCAAATGACTAAAATTTAGATACCTTATAAGATGGCCAGTCAAAAAAATCCATCGAACGATTAAAGAAAACACACACACACACACGCACACACACACACACACACACACACACACACACACACACACACACACACACACACACACACACACACACACACACACACACACACACACACACACACACACACACACACACACACACACACACACACACACACACACACACACACACACACACACACACACAAGAGAGAGAGAGAGAAATACACACAGACATGCGCAGGAATATGATGGCATTCAAACATGAAAATTAATACAAAAAGTCTACACGCACTGATGCACACATAAACACTTAACACAAAAACACACGGACTCAGTTACATAACGAGTGTCATAAAAGTCGGAAAAGCGCTTCGTGATTTATGTCGAATTTGCATGATTTCCAGGCTGGATTTTCAAGCCAGCGATACTGTCCACGGACATACATTAATTTTGCAATGTGATACTTATCAGGCAAATTTAATGTGTTGAGTTTTTATAATTAAGCCCTTTTATTACATCTGTCCTTTTAGCGCCCAGAAAATATGTTTCGTCTGTTGGCAATTTCGGTTATTTATCATGTACTTGTAAATCCTGCTTTCGTTGTGTTTTCAGGTGTGTGTGTGTGTGGGGGGGGGGGGGGGTGAAAAGAAATAAGGTGGAAAATATATAAAAGAAAAGAAGAAATGAGAGGGGGGTGGGGGGGGGGGGAGAAAAAGAAGAGAAAAGAAAGCAAACAAGCAAACTACAGAACAGAAAAGAAAAAAAGAAAGAAAGAACAAGAAGTGAAATGAAATGAAAGAAAGATATATTACCGACGAAGTCATTTCTGCTGTTGTAGTTGATGGTATCACATGTTCATGACGTCTCCGTGTTTCTCAATTTGTATACAAATAGACTGGACATTAAATCTGTATTCACCCATGCGAAGATGAAAATGAGATGTCGATTATTAGATCACAGACAGTCCCACTCCCGTGCCCACACCCATCCACACCCTTCCCCCCATCTTCCCCTCGCCCCCCCCTCCCTCCCCCCCACCCCCCTCATCCCTCAACCCCCAACCACCCCTTTCTGCTCTCTAGCTCCTTTTCCACACACAAAAGTTCGGTAAAAAAAAAAAAAAAAATTCACCTTTGCTTATCTCAATAACTTGATGGCTTGCAACTCACATAAAATGTCAGCAAAACCCACGCCCAAACTTGAAAAAAAAAAAAAAAAATATATATATATATATATATATAACACAGATCCGCCCAGATCTCCTTGAGCGAGGAAGGAAACAAGAGAGAGAGGTGGGGTTGGGGTGTGGGGGCAGCAGGGGTATGTAGTGGGGACTGGGGATGATGGAGGGGGAGGGAGGGGATGAATGATGGGGGTGTGGGGGAGAAGAGGGAGAAGGGGGAGAAGGGGGAGGAGGAGGAGAAAAAGGAGCCGGGGTGTGCAGAATAACGACAGCGAGACAAGTCTCCCACGTTGTTCCAAGGAGCAGTCGAGCTGGGCGCGGACTTGCCCATATTATTATCTGCTTCAACACCTTGGCAGTCATAACTGCTTCAAGAAGATTACTTGGATCACGCGTCGTTGCACACACAATGTCAGTCTGTGTGATAACCCTGTGTTTCGGTTGTCTGTGTGTGTGTGTGTGTGTGTGTGTGTGTGTGTGTGTGTGTGTGTGTGTGTGTGTGTGTGTGTATGTGTTGTGCCCAAGGTAAACTTTAACAAATTCGTTTTCTCAAGAAATACTTTGTTGACACCAAATTCGTCTTTAGAATTGGACAAAATAAATTATTTCCAGACATTTTAATTATGACGACAATGCTCTTCAAGGAAAGGGCACATAAATGTAAAGAAGTCAAATGCTTCCACAGTCATGTTACTGCTACATCTTTATATTTTTTCACAAAAAGATATTGATACCTATTTCATTTATTGACACCCTGATTAATAGCAGTAATTTCGAAAATGTATCGTTCAAATAGTAAATTCTGCTTAGTGTCAATGCATACATCTGCCAGGAGCAGCAAAATTCTGCTAAGTACTGGAGCATCAATCTGATTTCTTTTTCTTTCAAATATGCACTAAACGCATAGAAATGCTGTTATGTTTTTTCATCTACATTCACTCAAGTGGTCGTTTTGTCTGTAAAATAAGCATACTCGGTGACTTCGTTTTTTATGCAGCTCATGAATCGCATCGCTAGTTCGTGATAACATTTTCCAGAAAAGATCTAGGAAAAACATCGCCAGAGAGAGATAACGATAACGATAACGATAACGATGTTTTATTCAGATTAAGGCCAAAGCCCCTTACTGAAGGGGGTCATACAAGAAAATAAATCAGGAAAATGACTTGACACGATAAACCAACATCACAAATCAACCAAAAGTAGCTAATACAATACTCAACAACATTCACAAAATAACAATTCGAAGTCTCTTCAATGCCTTATATAAGTATATGGCCAAGTTTTGTTTGGTAAGCTCGTGTTTTGACGACATGAGCAGATTAAATCTAAAAGCACGGGGATCTTTATAATATTTAGGTTGAATTAATCTTTGTCTGAGGTCACTCAAAGCAGGGCAACATAGCAAAAAATGCAATTCATCTTCCCTACCCAGGTTGCACAATCGACACATATATACATATTCAAAACGAGAAAACCTTTCGGCAGAGAGAGAGAGAGAGAGAGCGACAGTTGGAAAAACCAATTTCCAAGCGAGGCACTGAGACCTTTGAAGCTTCAGGAAGGCTAGCCTAGCTGCGGATGACAAGCGCTGACAGTGCAAACCATCGGCTGCCCAGAGTCGTCCTAACCCTCTGTTCTAAAAATAGGTGGATAGCGCATACCTTCTTGGAGCCCCTTTGCTAACTGAAGCCAGCGGAAGTGTTCAATCAGCCATTTTGCTACTCGTGTCAGTACAGCGCGAAGCGGTAACTTCATATATGCAGCCGAGCGCTCAGATGGCTACGATGACTGCGTTAGTTAAGCTGACATTACTGTGTGTGCCTCCACAGCCAGTTTGCGCTTCTTGTCACAGCACTGTTTTCCTGTAATAACTTTGGTAAATAAACCATTGGCAGCTATCAATCAAAACACAACATTTGGCATGTCGTAGGGGCAAGCATAACACGACTGCATCGAAGATACACGGTTACAGTTCAGATACTACCACCATTTAGCAGTTAGCAGCCGGATACGAGTGTCAATATGTCGTCCAGTTGGCTTCTGCCTTCCTGACCAATGAGCTGTTCATCTATATTTTTTAGCAGTGGCCCCACCCATGAATTTCATTGCTGTCTGTGTGCCGGGGTGTGCCGCCCAAGAATCGGCATGCACAGCCACCAGAAGAGGACTTGTCGCCAAGGTCCTTCTTCTCAATGGTCCTCAAATCCGAAGAACCTGCCATCATTATTGACAGAAGGCAAAGATAAGCCACCTAAATTTTCGTCAAGGAACCTCATTTTCTGTTAGCATGTCCAATGTATCAAATAAGCAGAGAACGAAATGTTTCTACGAAATAATAATTGATAAACCAGAAAAGCCAAATGCCTGTAAAAATTGGGACTTGATTTTTGAAAACAAGCTTGACTGGAAAAACATTTTTTTCAACACAAAAAAAATCCATGAAATAAGGTTGAAATGGTTCCAGATGAAAATTAATTATCATATTCTTGTAACAAATTCGGTTTTGATGAAGATGGGAATACTCCCACATAATATGTGTAATTTTTGTATGGAAGAAAGAGATACAATTCTGCATTATTTATGGGAATGTAACCATGTACAACATTTTTGGAAGGAGTCTGTGAGATATTTAAAAGAAAAGTGTTTACATTGTGATAGACTTCACCTGAATGACACACTGGTGCTTTTTGGACATAACAAAATGAAAACTGATGAATGTTTCTCATATATTTTATTGATAGCTAAATTCTATGTATACAAATGTAGAATCAACAAAGTAAAACCAACATTACAAATGTTCAAAAAAGACCTCAAACAGGCATATGAAGTAGACAAGTATGCCTTTAACATAACTATGGAATATAACAAGTTTGTGGAAAAATGAGAACTTTATAACTGTTTGATACAAGATTAAGCAATACAATGCTACCTTGGAATTTTAACATTGAACATATATTGTTTTGCTGTTATAGATTTGTCAGTACTTAGAACTTAATTATATGCTTACCCTACACTTTCTAATGCACAAAACATATAAATTCTGTATCTGTAAACCTTTGAATAAAAAATGTTTAAAAAAATTTAAAATTAAAATAAGCAGAGAAAGATACTTTGTGAAAGCTTTCAGAAACTTAAACAACATTCAGAATTTGTGTTACTTTTACGAAAAATGAAAACAGCCCTCTTTACTCGCTCTGTGGTAATGTTTCGTTTTTTGTGCCTTGAAAAGGGAGAGACAAAGATATTGCTGCATTATATGTACATTTCATTTTCTTTTGTCAAATGAACATTTAACTTATGATGAACATTGAATTTATTTTGGGAGTGTCACAATCTTTGTTTTCTTACTTTTCAGCAACGAAATGTGTCCATTTTATTTCTCCTTTCTTTACCGGCAGTTTGTGTGTCTTGAATGTAGGCTGTGTGTAAAACTTCTTTTTTTGCGTACTGGATGGTGGCCTTGAAGTGATCTATTTCTCTATTTCTGAATTTAAAGTTCCAAAACCGTCATCCCCCACCCTCACCCCTATCTCCACTGATCCAGCAACCACATCCTTAATCCCCACAGCCCCCCCCCCCCCCCCCCACCCCTGTACCCCCACCCCACCCCTCTCACCCAAAACCTGACCCCCATCTGTTTCATCCAAACCAATCCGGCTTTTGCAAATACCATTCTTCCCATACTGCTCTAACCAACCTAGTGGATAAATGGCTCAGTGATATCGTTAGAAATGACATCACTGGCGTCCTTATTGTAGACTTCACCGAAGCATTTGACATGATTGACCACAGGCTCCTTCTGAGAAAGCTAATGACTGTCTAACAGCACTTTAAATCTGATATCGTAATTCTTATCTAACAGTAATAAATGGTATTAGTTAACGAATCCAAGTCTGCTCTTTTGCCTGTTAAGTATGGTGTGCCTCAAGGCTCTGTCCTAGGACCCCTTTTATTTTCAATATATATTAATTGTTTACCCTTGTACTTAACAACTTGTGAAATGTTTGCAGATGATACAACCCTGCATACCAGTCACTGTAATGCAAAAGAAGTATCTCTAGAATTACAAGAGAATATCAATAAGTTAGTTATGTGGTCAGAACTAAACCATATGTGTCTTCATCCACAGAAAACCAAATATATGATGATCACCACTTGAGAGAAGCGTCAAAGCATTTCCGATGAACTTGTCCCTATTTACATAAGTACTGCTGTTATCAAAGAGGTTGACAATAATCTATTATGGTCTGACTACATTTCTGTGTCATGTAAGAATGTAGCAAAAAAAAGGTGTACCAGCTGAACAAAATAAAGCATTTCTTAAATGTTCATTCAATGCATACATTGAGCCTCACATAAATCGTGCATCCACTATATGGGATTCTGCAAGTGAAAACATTCTAAGGCCACTGTCTCGTCTTCACAAACGTGCATTTACATTAGTTCTCCTGAAATCCTCCACATTGACACCAGACGACTATATTGTGTTGAATATTCTCCCATTGAAATGGAAACTAAAATACAACACAGCAGTTTTATGTCAAATTTTTATCTGGTTGTGCCCCACCCTCAATTGTCAGTAAATTTCAAATAAACGAAAATCGCCACGTTCATAAGATTATGTTACCTCGTCCCAGAATTGATCTGTTTAATTAAATCTTGTCTGTCATACTCAGGCGGTTTATTGTGGAATAATACATCAGCCATTTACAATGTCCAAACTTGGTCTTAAAGTATTCCAAAAAATGTACCATTCAGAACTCACGAAAGAATTTACAAATACAATCTCTCTCTCTCTCTCTCTCTCTCTCTCTCTCTCTCTCTCTCTCTCTCTCTCTCTCTTCTTTCTTCTTTTCTTTCTGATCTAAGAATTATTTATGCATGTACTTATGTTGTTCATCTTTTTTTTTTTCTTCTTTTTTTTTTTTTTTTTTTTTTTTGGTGACATAATTTGAAATTCATTCATGTAATGTTATGCCTTTGTATTGAGTATTTATTTTCCCTTTTCATGAGGGCAGGATGAAAACAAGCCATTTGAGCGTATTCCTTTTTTCCCTCGATAAAAAAAGATTCGTCTCACCCCTTTCAAGGGTATGGGGGGATTGAGAGGTTAGGATGATGGGGGAGGGGGGGAGACGGGGGAGACGGGGAGGAGGGGAAGAAGCATTGCGCTTTTTAACGAATCACACCACCACCCTAACCCCGCTTCCATCCCCCCCCCCCCTATTCCCCCGGCACGCACACACACCCACCTGTCACCCTCATTATTAGTATTAAGTGGAGTGATGGTCTAGAGGTAACGCGTCCGCCTAGGAAGCGAGAGAATCTGAGCGCGCTGATTCGAATCACGGCTGAACCACCGATATTTTCTCCCCCTCCACTAGACCTTGAGTGGTGGTCTGGACGCTAGTCATTCGGATGAGACGATAAACCGAGATCCCGTGTGCAGCATACACTTAGCGCACATAAAAGAACCCACGGCAACAAATGGATTGTTCCTGGCAAAATTCTGTAGAAAAATCCACTTCGATAGGAGAAACAAATGAAACTGCATGCAGGAAAAAACAACAACAAACAAATGGGTGGCGCTGTAGTGTAGCGACGCGCTCTCCCTGGGGAGAGCAGCCCGAATTTCACACAGAGAAATCTGTTGTGATAAAAAGAAATACAAATACAAACGCAAATTATTATTATTATCATTCTCATTATTATTATTACGACTACTACTATTGCTATTGTTGTTGTTGTTATTGCTTGCGCGGGACCAGCCGCCGGCTTCCTCAAAAGAGCAGCAGATTCTTCAACAATCCAAGTTGTATGCCTCGAAACAAAAAGTAGAAATTAAAACCCGACGAAAAGAACTGACCTCCTGCTGAGCTTATCTTTTGGTTGTTGTTTTTGCGTGCGTGCGTGTGTGTGTGTGTGTGTGTGTGTGTGTGTGTGTGTGTGTGTGTGTGCGTGCGTGTGCGTGTGTGTGTGTGTGTGAACTCATAACTCAGAGCTCAATTTATTTGTCGTAAGACCATCAAACGAATAATGGTGTGCGTGTGTGTGTGTGTATGTGAGTGTGCGTGCGTGTGTGTGTGTGTGTGTGTGTGTGTGTGTGTGTGTGTGAAAGAGAGAGGAGGGAGAAAGTAAGGCCGAATGGGTAACCGTGCACCACCACCCCCCCTCCCCCCCCATCCCCCTGTCACCCCTCCCACCCAGAATGATGTAGACAAACTTTTAGAATGTTCTGCGGTGTCTGCTGAACTCAGTTTTACAACCCCCCCAACCCCCCCCCCCCCTCCCCGCCCCCCTTAAAAAAAGGGCAGTAACACTGAGTGCGTCCAACCACCACCACCAAACTTTTTTTTTTCTTTTTTTTTTTTTTTTCTTTTCTTTTTTTAACGTGTAAAAGTGAGTTCAGCAGACACCGAAGAACCTTTTAAAACTAGTCCACATCATTCCGTGGGAGGGTGGGTTGGGGTGTTACGGGGGAGGTGGGGAGGGGGGTGTGCACAGTAACCCCTCGGCCTTGCGGACTAAAAGGGGACAGGAAAAAAATATAAATCTATCTTCTTGTGTTTTTTTTTTAGACACAAAAATATGGCTGACACACCAGCAATAATTTTTACGATAACATAACATTCAGAACGAACCTTCTTTATTCTCTGACTTCAACGCACCCAGAGATTCATGGTCATCCATGGAAATCTTTCTTTTAAAACACACACACACACACACACACACACACACACACACACACACACACACACACACACAGAGTAATAAAAAAAATAATAATAATAAATGGAAAATCATGGTACAGGTCCCAGCACTAGGTCACCATCTTTCACACACACACACACACACACACACACACACACACACACACACACACACACACACACGTGGGGGGTGTGGGTGGGGGGAGCAATAAATTCGTGATTTTATGCCAGTGATTAATTCAAGTGTTCTTCGGAATCTTCTGAAAACCAGAGAGCGTATCTTTCAAAGTATCTTCTTCGCTCAAACAGCGATGCACCTGAGGAGGCGGAATGGGGGTGGAGGAAATGTGTGTGTGTGTGTGTGTGTGTGTGTGTGTGTGTGTGTGTGTGTGTGTGTGTGTGTGTGTGTGTGTGTGTGAAAGATGGTGACCTAGTGCTTGGACCTGTACCATGATTTTTCATTTATTTTTTTATTTTATTACTGTGTGTGTGTGTGTGTGTGTAGTGTGTGTGTGTGTGTGTGTGTGTGTGTGGTATGTGTGTGTGTGTGGAGGAAGGGGGTTGGGGAGGAGGGTCAGGTGGGCGCATAAGAGGAAGGAAGGTAAGAATAAGAATATAGGACAGTATGTCGCAAGTTACGTACTTTCCCACCTTTCGTTTGGTTGGTTGGTGGTTGTTGTTGTTTTTCCCTGTTGACCGAAATCAATCATGCGCATGACCTGTTCGTGAACACCCCATGTGGTTGGTCTGGCCTTGAGTTTTTTTTGTTTTTTTGTTGTTGTTTTTTTTGGTTTTTTTCTTTCTTTTTTTTTGTATTTTTTTCTGATATGATGTGCCCTGCTGCATTAGTATCCTGTTTGTGAGTTTGCTGGGGGGGGTTTGTTTGTTTTTTGATATCCGTCTCAGCGTCATTTTGTTTATTCAACGCACGCAAATTGTTTAAACTGTTCAATCCATTATGTGTAATAAAATTTTGAATGATGGCTATAAAATTCATATTGCGCTAAAATCTCGTGAAAACAACAATAACAAATGAAAGCGTTGTGCACAATAATTACGAGTAGGCAACGTACTTACGATTCACGATGGTGTCTTCGAAAATATTAGAACTGCATTGAAATCAAAATATATATCTGTGATTGTTTAACTGTCGAGAAAAAGAAGTATGTGTGTGTGTCTGTGCGCACACGTGAATACACACACACACACACACACACACACACACACACACACACACACACACACACACACACACACACACACACACACACACAGATACATACGGCCGGGCATCAAACAAGCTGTTTTGTTGTCTTACTTTTTTTTGCTATTGTTGTATTGAAATATGAAAAGGGAACATGCATCCTTCTGGATCCAAAACAGTCTAAATTGCTCTACACCTACTAGTCTACCTGGTGTGGTTACCCCTGTACCCAACTAATCACTTCACTGCATCTCGAGGACCACTGCAATCCTTCCAGTCCAAGAGATCCTGCATCATGGTAGACGCATCCCTTGACGCAAGTTTCTTTGCTCTGTCAAGGTCCAGGGAAAGGTATGTCAGATTCGGCTCACACATTAACTTTTTAACTCACTCAGTACGGCCAGTCCTCTCTTCTCCTCTACACAGACCCCTCGGATGTCCAGTGGGTGTCTGAATGACCCAACCTTTAGCTTCCGTCGTCAGAACTGTGGTATTCTTTGTCAATATTCACCTCTTCAGTATAAGAGCCTTCCGCTTGCAATATTTTGATGGTGATAATTGGGGTGAAACGCTGTTAACGTCGTCTCTTTCGCCGTTCGTATGGAGAGAGTTAACGAGGTGCCGCTAACACGGTGCCTATCCCACAGGCATGAAGCTCTCCTTCCTTTTCTTGGCCGCCCTGCCCAAGTCAGAGTACCCGTCCCACTCTGTCACCACTGCCATTGAGGGGGCCCAAAAGGAAATCCTATCTCTGTGCATGGACTGCTATCTAGCCAAGGCAGAGGAAGAAAAGGCGACCATCCAGTCGCTAATGTACAACATTCAACAATCAGTGAATGACTGTCTATTTTTTTGACAGTCTGATTCTTCACCACATTAGAAAACACACGGCAGAGAAGAAAAGGCTGAGTCACATTAAGAATGGGAAACTACAGCGACTGTTGCTTCAACGCAGCACCACTGACACTCAACCAAGACCATGTACACCAATCTCAAGGAAAAAAAAGAATCGACGCTTCAAACGCCGCTCTCCATCCCGGCCTCTACTCAGAATAGATCACAAGACAGTCATCAGTTTGTCTTCCCACAATCTCACGGCAGAACAGGTCACAAGACAGTCATCAATTTGTCTTCCCACAATCTCACGGCAGAATAGATCACAAGACAGTCATCAGTTTGTCTTCCCACAATCTCACGGCAGAATTGATCACAAGACAGTCATCAATTTGTCTTCCCACAATCTCACGGCAGAATAGATCACAAGACAGTCATCAATTTGTCTTCCCACAATCTCACGGCAGAATAGATCACAAGACATCAATTTGTCTTCCCACAATCTCACGGCAGAATAGATCATAAGACAGTCATCAATTTGTCTTCCCACAATCTCACGGCAGAATAGATCATAAGACAGTCATCAATTTGTCTTCCCACGATCTCACGGCAGAATAGATCACAAGACATCAATTTGTCTTCCCACAATCCCACGGCGCCCAGCTTAGTCTCCTCACCCTCGGTCCTCAATTTTGTCCAACCCCTCTGACTCTCAACCACAACCAACTATCGGAGGACATCACAGAAGGCCGTAGAAGACTACGATTGAAAGAATTCTTCTACGATCCAACAGATTCCACAGATCCCAACGACACACCAAAGTTCTACAGACCCACCCATTGGAATCCACCCAAGGGACGAGATGGTGCACTGGAAGCCTTCTGCACCGTCCTGCAAAATAGGACTGATGGCTTCTGCAGCAAGTGGAAGATAAGTGACAACCTCATCCCTGACCAACGCCTTGCCCTCCGAGAACTGCATTGTCTTGTCCGGGATAGGAAAATTCGCATATCCCCAGCGGACAAGTGGGGCGGGGGGGCTATAGTGATTCAAAATGTCGAAGAATACGTAGGAGAGGCCTTACGCCAACTTCAAAATACTGCCTACTACACACCAGTGGAGAAAAATCCAGCTCCCACTATAGCCAGAAAGTCCAATGACATAATCAACAAACCTCATAGCAAGGGGTACCTGGATGACAATACTTACAATTGTCCACGGTGGAGCCCTCAGAAGTCATAACACACCAGTTCTACCTGTTATCCAAAATTCATAACTTTGACCATTCCACCAGGGCGACCTATTGTGTCAGGAATTGGCGGCCCCACTGAGAGACCATCAAAGCTGGTGGACCACTGGTTACAGAGTCATGTCCAGCGCATCCCAAGCTACATCAAAGACAGCACTCATATGCTGCACACACTGCAGGAATGGAACCTCCAATTTGGCCCGTTCCCCCCTCACACCCGTCTGGTGACCATAGACGTAGTGGCGTTTTACTTTACTCCAACATTCCCCACCAGGAGATCCTGTCAGCCATGCAGCACTACCTCTCCATGCCTCTGACAGACGCTTCCACCCCTCTCCCTCCAACGGCAGCAGTCCTCGAGTTGGCTGACCACGTGTTGAAAAACAACGTGTTCACTTTTGAAGGACACCTGTACCGCCAGTCTCTGGGAACAGCCATGGGGACGCCAATGGCCCCTTCAGCTGCAAATCTATTCATGGGGAGACTCGAGGAGAGAATCCTCCAGGACAGCCCAGTCAAGTTCCCTTCACAGTACTGGAAGCGATATACTGACGACATATTCCTCCTGTGGACAGACAGTGAAGAAAAACTTCAACAGTTCCTCCATTTCATCAGCACAGTCCACCCCACCATCAAATTCACCGCCTCCACCTCAGAGACCAGCCTCCCCTTCCTGGACATTCTCATCAAGCTCCAGGGGGGTTTCCTGAGCACAGACTTCTTCTCCAAGCCAACAGATGCCCATGCATATCTGCCCACCACATTCTGCCACCCCAAACACGTTATCCGCAACCTGCCACAGGGAGAATTTATACGCCTACGACGCCTGTGCTCTGACGATGACTGCTTCCGGGAAAGAGCCAGGACCATGGAGGCATGGTTCACAAGACGTGGGCATCATCCCCAACAGGTGAGGAAAGTAAATGATAAGGCTAGACTGATCCTCAGACAAGAGGCACTGCGCTATAAAACAAAAAAGCAATTTGGACAGAACTCTTTTTGTCGTCTCCCACCACCCCCTAAACCCCCCACCCCCACCACCACCACCACCACCCCCTCTCTGTGTCAGTGGCTGGCTGAACTGCAGGATTCAGTTCTCCACACAAGCGCTTGCATGCGCCAGGTTCCTGTGGTGAGCGAGCACAACTGTAGGAACCTCCCCTCCCTGCTGATGCCTACCAGACTGCCCACTCCTGACCAAGAAGACCCAGGGTGCTTTAAGTGCCACAAAAGGTGCGTCATTTGCAAAGATCACATGCAGGAAACAGACACATTCACCAGTGACACAACACACGAAACATTCAAAATCAAACAACACGTAACGTGCGACAGCAGCAAGATCATTTACCTACTGTTCTGTGACAAACGCAAGCAAGCACAATATATGGGAGAAACAAAAAACACTCTCAAGACAAGGTTCTACATGCACCGCAATCA